>NC_050174.1:8710569-9010569 GCF_008315115.2 Sander lucioperca
CAAAAGTATGCCCATGTGATCACACTTGCTCACGTTAATCCTCCAGGCTGTGTGTTAACAAAGATAATGAGCTACTTATCAGATGGTTATTTCTGGGATTAATTGCCTGGTCAGTGTTATTCAAACACGACATCCTGAAGACACCCTGAGGGCTGGCTGCACAACTAACTCATCTGTAATGCAGAGCAAGCTGTTGTGAAGCTCATTACTGTGAGTGGGAGCACAGGGATGGTCTCTCACACACACACACACACAGACGTTGTGACAGACTACATACTGAGCCCGTAATACACACACGTTTCAGTCCTCATTGTTAAAGAGATTTACTGTTAAAGGGATTTTGCTGCTATGACCAAAAACTTATTGGAACGACAGAAGGGTAGCTGGAATTACTGTAAACTGTGACCTTGTTTGAGAGGTAAGTGCTGAAAATTGCAGTCCAAGCCTCTTCCCTTCTGCATTATTAATAACTACACACACACACACACACACACACACACACACACACACACACACACACACACACACACACAGATTGACTCACAACACTTTCTGTCCTGTCACTTTTGCAGTCTGTTACACTGTCACTGTAGGCAAAATGATCTTTTTTAAGAAAATGTAAATGTGAATATGAAAATCGGACCACATTAATCTGATATGTTTCAAAGCCCTTGAATGTTCATTATGCTCTGTTCCATGTACAAGCTGCTTGTCTCACTCCTCCCACAAGCTCTTTTGATTATGAGGAATGTTATGCTAAACTCCGCACTGCAGACGTTAGGCTTTTGGGTTGAGGATGCATACCACTGATTCCATTCATTTTACACTGCACAAATGCTCAGAGAGAGAGAGAGAGAGAGATAGAGAGAGAGACAGAGAGAGAGAGAGCACTGAGGGAATCCCCATGGGGCCTTCTCTTTTGGTGCACACTAAATGCTTACAGCAACAGCTGCAGACACAAGTGTATGATGTTGGGAAAACCTGCTGCTGAACATCAAACCACCCAAAAAGCCCATTAGAGCTGCATTTCACCAAAGTGGAGTGAACTCCCTCTGTACTTCAATAGAAACTGTGTTGGCTTTTTGTCGTTTGTATGATTGAAGATTTAAATTCAAAAGGTTTTTGAAGGCCATGATCAAACCCGCATCAGATACTGTAGTTAAATAGTGCAGACAATTGGACAGGAGTAATGACAGTCTGGAAAAGTAATACCATTTTGAAATCGGCAAGGAAAATTCCCAGGTACTTATACTTGACTTGCGTATTCCCATTTTACTTTACGTATACTTCTAATCTACGACATTTCAGTACTTTTTACTCCACTTCATTTATTTGACAGCTATAGTTACTAGTTACTTTTCAGATTGAAAATGTACACACAAAACATGTGATTATTTTATCAAATAAGATAATAATAAACTACAGTAAAATATGAGTTAAACAGTACTTTAAAAGTAAAATTAGAAATACAGGAGTTTTGTTTTGTGGTATTGCTACTTTTACTTAAGTAGATAATCTAAATATTACAACCTCAGACACACTTCCCTGCAGGTTTGCGGTTGGTAGGCATAGTTCACTTTAAGCTTCTGTATGTGCTAATCTCCATACATTCATTATCTCTTCATCTTTGGTTCAGCAAGAGATTACAACTTAAAAAACAATGATGTATTTCAGCCGGTATTACAACCCAACCTTGTTTCCAACCCTGGCGATTTAGGAAGACAAAAGAAAATCTGGGGATTAAAACAATATCTCTCTAACGCAAAGGCATTGGTTCCACTATGATGTGATTCTTCACTTAGACTGATTTTCCTGAATGTTATAGTTGTGTTAGAGAAAGAAAACAGTCTGCAAAGACAAAAAACAAAAGCAATCCTATTGTTGTGTCTGTGGATGTTTACCATGACATGATCTGTTGCTTCCATATGGTTATCTATAAATGGTGGCTCCCCCTCTAAGAGCAGGGGTTGTAATCCCTCAGTGTCAGATTAGTAAATGCCTAAATTCCTCCTGCTACATATTACTACCATATTCCTGGTTAAAGGATGCAGAGATTGGGATAGATAAAATGGAGTGGATGAGGAAGCAAAATTAGAGCAATGAGTAAGAAAAGTTGAGAAAAAGGAGAAGTTGTGGAACAGAAACTGAATAAATTGGGGAGATAAAAGAGACAAGCAGGAACACAGTTGGAGTGAAGAAACGTGGATTGAAATGTGTTTGAGGAGCCCTTTACAGTTTTTTTTTTCGATTGCTTAAGCACTATTTTGAAAACAGGGACCATTTACTACTAAACACTCACTACACACAATTAGCAGAACACCTCCCTTTGCAAAATGAAACACTCTTGCAAAAATTATACACTAATAGACAGTAGTGTATTGTATTGACCATAGATTGTGTTTTGCACTGCAGTTTCTCTTTAAGCATTTCTACATTTTTGTTTTCTTGGGTTTAGAATTAAACATAAATAATAACTATAAATGTAATATATTACTGTAAATGCATGCATTTTGCTTCTTTTGCTGCAGAAATTCAATACTGAAAATGAATGACCCATCTCAGAGTAGCTTTATAGAATGTACAGTCTATGAAAAAAAGAAGACAGAGACAGAATTGTCCTAGTACTCGTCTTCCTCTCCCTCGTGCAGGCATTTTCCTCCTTTCTTTGTGTTCATCTATATTGTTCAAATAGGACCAATTTTATGTACTACCATATGGTCATGCGATTGAAAGAACCTCAACACCTGAGTGTGTTTCCTAGATATCAATCAGCTGTGATCGACCTATTTGTATAACTTCAATCAGCTGTTTCTCAGTAGCAATGGAACGAAATCCAGGGGATATATTTGTGTTTCAATTTACAATATGAACAGCTGTTCACTTTGACTTTAGCCTATACGTTAGGTTTAGAACATGTTGTTAACTGTTCTGACTGTGAAAGCATTTGTAAATTTGGCGGTAAAGATCCATTGTTTTGGTCTTGGTTGAGCTTGTGGGTAAAAGAAGTTCAAGCATTTTAAATTTGTGTTAACTGTATGCATTTTGTGTCAAAGCAACAAGAAATGTGTTAATTGTATAGCCTACACAGACGGATGTTGTGCTAACTGTGTTAAGAGTTTAGGAAAGTTGTTACAAGTTTTGAAAAAATTGTCATAGCAATCGTAAAAAAACTGTAATTCATAAAAAACATATTTTGTTACCATATGAAACACACATGTTCCATATGACTTAATTATGTTTGAACCAGATACACACTGCTGTTGCTAACCTAAAACACTTTTAGCAATTCTACTTCTCAGTGATTAGAGTACTGTAAATGAAGTACACAGAGAAAGTGCAATTACACACTAAGTTCACCAAACACTACAGTGAGGAAAATATAATTTAGTTCTCTCCATATACCCAAATCAGTCAACATGTCAACATGGAGAATCACAACAAAACATGTCCCAGTTGTCATGCTACAGTACTACAGTAACACTGTTAGCTCAGCAAACAACAGACAAACATAAAATACTGTATCCAGTACAGGCTACAATTGCAGTAAAAAAACAACAACAAACAAAAAAAAAAGATCTGAAAAGAACTGAAAATACAGTAGAGAAAATACTAGACATACCTGCTGCATTTTTACAGTCCTTAAACCTGATTGGTGTGTTATTAAGCAATCATGTGTTTGGGTACCTGATGGCTGTTTTTTCACAGATTGTCTCATAGGTGTGGTAATTTGACAGTCAGTGCTTTGGAATTGCAAGGAAGTGACATCATGACATACTTCTGTGTCTAATGTATACACGTGTGTTTAGCATTTTGCAAATCACTGTGTGTATCGTTTTGCAAAAAGTGTGAAGCTGACATTGTGCTTATAGTAGTGCACATCTGGGCCAATGTTTTGCTCCTTGAGTGTAAGGTTTTGATAATTGTGTAATACTTTTGATTTCATTGTGTAAGCAATTGGCAAAAACTGTATTGAAACTTGAATGATGCATGACTATGAGTGGGTAGCAGATGTACTGTAAAAGAAGTGCAAACTGAATTTAAGGACATGTAATATATAGAAGAAAGACAAACTCCCCTCTGCAGGACTGACAGAAAAGTCAAAAACAGGCTTTTCTGTCTTTTCCGTACTCTCTCATACACATCAACACACACACACACACACACACACACACACACACACACACACATATAAATCCTCAGGGGGCCACTCAGCCACTGGCTCTTGCTGTGAAAAACATCCCAGGGGGATTTTAGAGAGCACTGATCCTCTGAGATTGCATATATGTCAATATGTAAACATGTGTATCTGGATGCATTGCTCTGTTTTTGTTTTCAGGGATGTACTGTATTCTAACATGTGGCCTTTGATGGGGCGGTTGTGTTGTTGACAGCCACATGGTTACACTGTGCCCTTTTGTGGGCTGAATTTATTAAAGGTTTGTTTGAATATGCAGAGCAGTGCAGGAGGATTATGACTAAGTCTATGTGTTTAAAAAAAATTGCAATAATAACCATGTGGGATGTTAACACAATGTTTTCTCGCATGTGCCAACTGTACTTGGCACCAAGCTCTTAAAATATACTTTAGTTATTGTTTTTGTATTTCGTGTGCCCATTAATAAATGATAATGACAATAATGAAACAAATCATTATCTTGTTAGTTACCATGTGCCACCAAATAAAAACTGTAATACAATAAAACTCATCTCATCTCGCATCTCATTAACTGCGATTCATTTAAACAATACTTATTTTCAAACGGTTAAGTGAATCTAAACTGCTTAAAGTTAAAAATTACATTTTTTGTTGACAGTTACACAATAACATCAATACCACTGATGTCTGACCGGTAAGCAGTTGTTTAGCTTAGCTTAGCATCAAGATTAGAAGCAGGGGGAAAACAGCTAGTCTCTCTCTGTCCAAAATACATAAAAAAATCAGCATAGCATCCCCTCTAAAACGCATTAATTAACACATAATATTATAATATGTGTAAGAATATTTTTTGGCTACACACTGTGAAATTCCGCTGGTTGCCTGGCATATGTCAATAAGTGTATCTCCCAAAGGTTTGACCGGGACAGTCCCAATTTTGAGTTGTGTGTCCAGAGTCCTGACAAAAGCCTGCCGGGACGCTAAAATGTCCCGGTTTACACCAACCACTATGAAATTGTCCCGGTTGTCAGTGATTACATAGCTGATGTGGTCTTATTATAGCCCGATCATTAACTAAACCCATGTAGAAAAACTAATAGCGTCCAGCGTATGATTTTAACAATGTGTGTGCGTGTGTGTGTGTGTCAGTCAATCGTAGCGGTCTGCGTCTGCATAATCTGTGCAGCCAGCGTTACAATGTATATTTGTAAACATTGTCGCAATGCCTCTTCTTATCTGTCTCGTTTTAACCAGTCCCTCCAGGTCCGCTGGAAAGTCAGCGGACGAGTGCTGGGTGGAAATGTTTGCACATTTCAAAAGCAGGGAGATTCCGTTCAAAAATGTAGGTCTCCTTTGTCAGTTCGCCATGTGCCTACTGGGCACAAATGCTCCCATTGAGCGGATCTTTTCGCTCATGAACAACACATGGACATGACCATTCCCACATTAAAGCCTAACTCTCAGCAAAATGCAACCTAGGGTCTTTTTGTGAATGTACCCGAGTCAAACTTTCGTTTAAAAGCATATTTAGGACGGAATCACCACTTTTAAGATTTACCGTATTTTCGTTTTTCGGTCAAATGGCCTTTTGAATGGGAGTGCTAGGGGCACTTTTATGCTAGCCTCAAAATAGCTATTTTTAAAACACTAAGAAGGCTCGACACAACATGAAACTTTGCTCGAAGTATCACCAGGGGCTCTACACCTTAACGAAAGCATTGACAACATTGTTTGTGTACCCAGAGTTTACTAAAAAGAAAGGTTTTGAACAACTCACCGTAGCTCTTGTTGTTTCAGGCCTCAGCCATTTTATCAGTCAAAAACAATCGATATACGAATGCAACATAACAGGGAGGAAAGTAAAGATGGAAAGCTCCTAAAGCTTAGTTCCATATAAATGCACGGATTATTTCTTGTTTTGTCGTTATTGAAAAACAATTTTGACCTCGTAGTTTAAAAAGGAGTCTCATATGGAGTACGTTCATTCGCTTTCGGATATCGACTCATTTTGACTGCAGAGGTGGTAGCGGCCGGAAACAACAAGACCTACGGTGTTTTGTTCAAAACCTTTCTTTTTAGTAAACTCTGGGTACACAAACAATGTTGTCAGTGCTTTCGTTAAGGTGTAGAGCCCCTGGTGAATTTTTGACAGTTTTGTAAACCTCTAGAATTAATTGCTTGGCGTTACGACAACTACAATGTTAGTTTAGATAA
Organism: Sander lucioperca; assembly: GCF_008315115.2. Taxonomy (NCBI): domain Eukaryota; kingdom Metazoa; phylum Chordata; class Actinopteri; order Perciformes; family Percidae; genus Sander; species Sander lucioperca. The sequence continues at coordinate 8,716,940 of NC_050174.1, forward strand.
GGCGAATAGCGTCAGGTCAGTACAACAGAGTACTGGGGCCACATCTAGATTACTAGAATAAAACTACAGTATTTAGAGAAAAAGAGTGGTATTTTCATAGAATGTGATGTTTTTCTCAAAATATCATAAATGTATATCCTAAAACCTTTTTTTCTCACCATGTGGTAACACTGTCACAAAATAAAAGATCACACATTATAAATCTCTAAGAGGTGCATTTTTCAACACTACATGATGACATGCTTAAGCATACACGCATGTTACTGTGCAGATTTTGAAGTAAACACCCACATGCTCATTAGCAGGTGTGTGAGCACAGACAGCCTGTCTGCTCTACAGAATGCAGCAAGTGACAGAATCAGTGGTTGCGTCCTGAAGTCACCTACAGTAATCTCCTCGTGTGACCCAGATTACTTTGCCCTGCATAGGCCAGTGGTGAGAGACACTGCTGGTCCTACAGTCCAGGCTTTTGCTGCTACCATGCAGCATTGTGCATCAGGCACACAAAGACAGCCTTGTGCTGATGCAACAAAAGGCAATAGAGAACATCAAACACATCTGTAGAAGGAACACCCCCACTGGAGGCTGGAGGCAAATCCCCCTTTGTGTGCGTGTGTGCTTGTGTATGTATTTTTTTTCATGTCTGCTAATGATGCATAAGTTTGTGTGTGACTTTATCATGCACATTGTCCCAGCAGTGCTGGGTGCAGTGTCCCTGTGTGGGCCCCACAGAGGGGTTGGCTGTGTCCTCTGCATAATCAGCTGGTGAAGGTCTTGATTAGCAGTGGAACAGCATAAACTTTGACTAGCTTCAGCTGCCCGATTATGGCCCTTTCTACGTCAGAGAGCAGATACTCTGGACCCAGAACTGGTCCCATTTCAAGGTTGTCTGGAGGGAGTCCAGAGCAAGGAGTGGGCCTTGTTCGCAGTTTATTGGTTGTAGGGTGTAACAGTGACTCCCCAAGAATGAGAAATAATACCCCCCGCACATACAGAGTTTGTTTGCTTTTAAGGTTCTCACAATCCTGACAACTCTCTCCTCCTCCTTCTCTTCTTCTTCTTACTCCCCCACCTCCTTTATACATCCAAATCTCCACAGTAAACAAAAGGCCTGTTGAAGAGGATTTCATAAGAATAGCATATTCCATTAACACCATATAAGCAGTATAGTTCTCAGTGGGCCAGCAGTATTTGCAGCGTCTTCATAGTTACCCCAGCATTGCTGTCATGTGTGACTACAAGACTAATAACAGCAAAGGGAGTCATGTTGCTCAGGTTGTTCTGGATATTGATAGTCACAGTGCTGAGAGGCTGAGTTGTCCTGTGGTATTGATTGTGTGGTTCAGTGGTATGACAGCAAGATGAGGCAGCATGAAGTGGGCAGTTTTCTCAACAAAGGATAAGAGGAGGGCAGTGGGAGGTTTTTGGGGGGAAGAAGTAGGAGTGGTAGCACAGGTAGAAAAAAGTTATCTCAAAATATCTGTGTTCTATGGTGTTTAAATACATAACAGATGATATGGTTTACATTTTAACAGTCTGCTGCTTATTTTAGTTCAATTCAATTTTATTTGTCAAAAAATAACTTAAGTTATCTCAGGACACTTTACAGATAGGTAGGTAGGTCTAGACCACACACTATTATTTACAGAGACCCGACAATTCCCCCCAAGAGCATGCATTTTGGTGCGACATAGCTTGGAAAAAAAATCCTTTTAACAGGCAGAAACCTCAGGCAGACCTGGCTCTTGGTGGTCGACCTTCTGTCTCAACAGTTGGGTGGGGGGGGTCAACAATGTGTGCTGTCAGCCACCGGGGGAGCTAAAGTCAGAAATTTACTACTACATATAGTGGCTTTGATGCATACAGTTTATAAAACCCCATTAAAACCCTCAGTGATACATAAGGTATATTTATCTATGACCTGAGCTGACTTGAAGCCAATAACTAAGCTAAACTTAGCTAAGATCACCATGCTACGTACCTTCAAACTCCACAAAGAGGCATGGATGTATTTATGATAAATGCATCCATGACCCCGTGTCACCAGTAGGAAAAACAACAAAACTCCCCTAAAGCAAGCTATTCTTGTATTATACACATTTGTTCTCCCTGAGGCAGAAACACAGAGAATATCAAGAAGCAACACAGTATCTTTATTCATAGCCAAAGTGTTCAAAAATAGACACAGTATTTCGGGCACTGATTCACTGTCACTGGAATTTCACATGTACCTGTTACACATTCTGGTTTGTTCCCTTCAGAGTGCTATATTAACAATGCCCATTTCATTCACAAATCCTTGCTTTTGCCAGCCTCTTAATTAGATTTACTCAAATCTTTCCACACCTTTTAGTCAACTAATTTCTTCCTATGACTGGAGAAACACAAGAGAACAACAACAATTTGTGTAATAATAGTGAACTCAAATTTAAATGATTTTCTTTGATCCGTTTATTTTGTTCAACCCACTGTTGTAGTTACGTCAAAAAAGAAAAAAACTTTGGACAACTGTGAACACAAGTACAGGCTGAATGTGTTCAGGTCATGTGGGTGCTGCTCATTATTCTGCTTATGACAGAACGGGGACAATTGTTGGCCTGGATCTGCAGAACTATTTGCTTGGAGACGGATCGTTTTGCCCCACATTCTGTTTTCAGACCTACTTCAAAAAAAACATTACACACTATCAAGCAAACAAATAAACCAAGAAACACACAAAGAGTCTAAAGAAGTAAGGAATAACTTATATGGAAAACATGCATCTTTTACAAAGACTGTACAAAGGCACAATTTTTGCTTTCCCTGTGATAATGGAAACAAAAAGTATGTAATTTCTGAATATTTAGGAGGGAGAGCTGCAATTGCTTACATCCTACAAACACATCCATATAGTAACACAAATGTGACCTGCCCATTCAGTAAATTAATCTAATCTAAAGGGAGGATTTAGTCAGGTAGAAAAGCATCATGTTACATATAGATATTGTCCACTTCAGATACAGTCAGTTTTGTCAACTGTACCTAATAGCCTGTGATCAGTGCAAATGATTTACATGTAACACTTTAGGCACACAAAAATATAAATTAAAAAAAGCCTCTAATCATTAATTAAATATATGTATAGTATTGCAGGGACAGATGTTTGGCCATCTTTAGATAAAAAAAAACCCAGCTGATCCTGTGAACACCTGATGCAGATATGTATCAGCAGGGGATTTTTCTGCACATGTTGTAGGCAGGAGAGTCAGCAGCAGCACAGGGACTTTTGCTCATAATTTACACAGTTTAAGTCAGTGTACAGGTTTCTATAATGTTTCTGATGTAGTAGACAAACACAAAATGAAATTCATGTTGAGCCTATGGTGCATGTAAAATCTACTTATGCAAACTCTGTATTTCTCCGGTTCTTTCCTTTAGCTGATGTGAGAATGTGCACATCGGGGAAGTTGTCATGTGCATCATGGAACCATGTTGCCCAGTGCAGATGCCAGGTGACAGTTCAGATTTCCTCTTTGTGCCTACATATGGGAGAGCATGCACAGACAGAGGCTGCAGCACCCTGCCAAACAAACAGCATGATGTGTCCCCTTGCTCCCATAAAGTTACACTACCCTAGATCACACAGTCAAATGGTACATTGTGAACAGGCAACAAGAAAAAATATGCTCTACATTAACCTTGGGGTCATCACACTAGAAGGTTACCATGACTGGTGCCTTCTTATTCTAGCAGTTAGTTAATAACAAACTGCCACTCGTAATAGTATGTTAGGGTTAACTCTTATATGTTATGGAAGCATTTGGTCTACTGCTCTTAAGATACAAACCTACATAAAAAGCAAGCCCAAACCAGTGTGCCACACTGGATTCAGATTGTATCATCCAAGCGGCAACCTCCGGTGCTAAAAAATGAGGCCAATGTGAAGTGCCAAAAACTGCATTTCATCGAGTGGCCACTTGAAGGTGGCTCCAAAAGGGAGTCAATCCCTGTACCGTCTATGGTATCATCTGACTGTCTTGTGATTCTATTGCTTCAAATTGTCGTCAAATTAGCAACCTTTCTTGAATGTCATACTTTAACTTTAAAGTGAGACTATGTAACTTTTAAAAGAACAAACAAAACAAACGTCCATATTAAAAGGTTTAATTTTACAATAAAACACACTCTTGATTAACTCAATGCACCTACTTTAGGGATTTGCTGCTACAGCGTGAATTGGTCTGGAATGACCTGTGGCCTGTAGTGGGTAATGTTAGCAAACCATAGGTATATATTGCTGTGTAAATGACATTACTGAGTCATTTAGCCATCTTTATGACTGGCTTTAACTTGTGCTATTCCAACAAAAGATTCTCGCCATTATCTTGATATTGCCACTTGAGACTGTTAAAGAATAATTCACAGCCTGAAAACACATTTGTGTATAATGAATAAGCAACACGTTTAGATAAAGTCAACCTGTAGCTTTTCCTCTGATTCATGAAATAAAAAGAATTTCCCTTAACATGAAGATCTTTAGATGTTCACTTTCATTTGATACACAAACCTACGTGTGTGTGTGATACATGGTGCAACAATGATGTGGCGTATCACCCTTTTTCTAAGAAACTATTCCAGATTGGAAGCATTGTTCTTCCTGACAGTATTCAACCCTCTGATAAATCTCAGAGAAAAATATCCAAATCCAAGTGGAAACATGACATCATCTTCTTTTGGCAGTATCAGTAATCTCCCTGTAAAGTAAACAGGAGATGTGGAGCATACAGAAGTCTTTCTTCAGAGATAAGTAGTACAGTACAGCAGTCAGAGACAGCATCAAACATCCGAGTTCTCCTTACATAAACGCTCACAGCACGTCATCTCCACAAATGAATCAGCCATTATCTCATAACCTGCACCATATTCCTAAACAAGAGCCTGTTCTTCATGCATCTTAGAACGTGCTTGTTTTTAAAGAAAGGGACAGGCACTCACAGCCTATACAGACACTGTCTGTCTTGTGGAGGATAGGACATTAAGCTGTGTGTGTATTGTGTTTATATATCAGATAACAATGACTACAACACATTGAAGAGCTCATATGCTTGGTATGTTGTCGGCATCATCAGGACAACTCACCTTCCCTAGAATGTTTATAAACCATGCCTGAGTCTAATGTGAAAGACAGAGAAAAAGATACATAAAGTGCAAAATATAATAATAAATGCATAAAACATTGCAAATGTGTTGCAGTCTTTTTGTACTTTTTCAACTAACCATGATACCAGAAAATGCAAACATTACCATCGTTACTATCGTTTTTGAGTGCCATATTATTAATTTTTATCTCCATGGAGCATGTTACTGCAGTTCATAGAGGTTAGATAATGCTCCTCCTGTCCCTGACTGTCAAACTGTCCTTTACTCACTAGGAGGGCTGTGGAGGGGGTTAACAATCCCTGCTTTTTGCTGCACATCTATCAGCAACTGTACAAAAACCACCAGAAACCAGATCCTTTTTCAGGCAGCTGTCGCGTGCAGCTGGTAACCCGAGACTGGGCTGACCAAGAGGCTTTTAATTCCGCACATGTGGCACTACCTGTCCAGTGTGGATTTGAAGATTTTATGCGCGTGGGGCAGCTGCTGTGACTTGTAAGACTTAATAAGAAGGGGAATGGGGAAAGTAAAAGTGCCCCTCTTAAATTTAACTAACTTCCTAAACTATCTCCATTTGTATACTGTAGCTATTCAACCATTCCATTATCCCTATATCCATTCCTGGTGAAAAGCTACCATGTGTCTGGACATGTAAGGCAAAGAGAGAATGAGTTAAGTAGAAATCAAGTCACCCCAAGTGTGTCTGTGTTTATGAAACTTTACCACTGACTGCTGCCACACAGTAGGTCCTCTAGAGACACTGCACAGAGGGCTTAGTGAGCTGATGGATGTGGGGGAGGAGAACAGGGAGGAGAGAACTAATCAACTGATACTGGTAAGAGAATATATTGTTCAGTTCTTTGGAAATATACTGTATGTGCAGCCTGCCTGTGAATGATATACAAATGGATGAAAGAAAGATTAGACTTGGCTCACTGAGACCTCTCTGAGGAGCCAGACTCACTGCAGGGATGTTCTTGCAGTTACGATTCAGAGGTGTATTTGGATGTTTCCTGGAAAGAACTGATCTTCTTGTGCAGTCAGAAGACTCTGTTCTGAATGCTTTGGATGCTCTACTTTATCCAAGTTTATTGTATTTTGATACTATTACATGCAATTTCTCAAAATATTAGTTTTCTTCATAAGAGTGTAGAGAGTGAGGAAAGTTACAATGCATTTCCACACTGCAGAGTGGATTGGTTGGGCCTTTGTCAGCAAAACACAGCCATTTTTAAATAAATAACTGAACAACAACTGGACTTACAAGGTTACTATTTGACAGGAATATATTGTTTTGCTTGTTTGGGAGACATGGAGTACTGCTGGGAAAGCAAGCGACACTGAGTGCAACCTGCTACTAAGAAAGTAACCTTATCTGCTTTGGGGCAGTGCTGGGCCATGAGTTTGCTGTTTACAGGAATGAGGACACACTGCTTGGAGATTTTCTTTTCTCAGTAACATTACCATTAAATTCACCTCCTCTTAACTCTTACCACCTCTTCTTCCTCAATTGAATTATCCTGTGTGGCAGGGCATGAACAACACTTTCTCACTTTGCCAGACCCTCCTCCACAGCGCTGCGGAGGAGGGTCTGGCTAGTCCACACAGCATTCCTGGATGGGAGAAAAACGTGCTCTGGTTTATTGGCATTTCTTTAAACCAATCACGATCATCATGGGTGGCACTAAGCACCGGGCAGAGCCACGGTGCCGCTGCAAAATAGCCTCAGGAAGGAATTTGGTTTGGTGGAACATGTGTATGTTCAAAAGTTGTCTTAGTCGTGCAACAGAAAACCCAGATTGGACAGATAGTCTAGCTAGCCGTCTGGATTTACCCTGCAGAGATCTGAGGAGCAGTTAACCATAGTCCTCATAAACCCACCGGAGTTTAGAATGCCAACACAAAGAAAGCGCAAGGTACTGGACATCCAGCCGAAAAGAGTGAAATCCGGTGGAATTTCCGTCGGCAATGGAGCAATCCCGGAAGTGGAACATTGTGGATAATAGACTACAGGCTCCTTAAAGCGTAACTCTTGCCAAAATGCAACCTAGGGTCTTTTTGTGAATGTACCTGAGTCAAACTTTCGTTTAAAAGCATATTTAGGACGGAAGCGCCACTTTTAAGATTTACCGTATTTTCGTTTTTCGGTCAAATGGCCTTTAGAATGGGAGTGCTAGGGGCACTTTTATGCTAGCCTCAAAATAGTTATTTTTAAAACACTAAGAAAGCTCGACACAACATGAAACTTTGCTCAAAGTATCACCAGGGGCTCTACACCTTAACGAAAGCATTGACAACATTGTTTGTGTACCCAGAGTTTACTAAAAAGAAAGGTTTTGAACAACTCACCGTAGCTCTTGTTGTTTCAGGCCTCAGCCATTTTATCAGTCAAAAACAATCGATTTCCGAATGCAACATTACAGGGAGGAGAGTAAAGATGGAAAGCTCCTAAAGCTTATATTGATATCGACTCGTTTTGACTGCCGAGGTGGTAGTGGCCGGAAACAACAAGATCTACGGTGAGTTGTTCAAAACCTTTCTTTTTAGTAAACTCTGGGTACACAAACAATGTTGTCAATGCTTTCGTTAAGGTGTAGAGCCCCTGGTGATACTTTGAGCAAAGTTTAATGTTGTGTTGAGCCTTCTTAGTGTTTTAAAAATAGCTATTTTGAGACTATCATAAAAGTGCCCCTAGCACTCCCATTCAAAAGGCCATTTGACCGAAAAACGAAAATACGGTAAATCTTAAAAGTGGTGATTCCGTCCTAAATATGCTTTTAAACGAAAGTTTGACTCAGGAACATTCACAAAAAGACCCTAGGTTGCATTTTGGCGAGAGTTACGCTTTAACCTGGAGCATATAACCTTTGTATGAGGAGGTTTAGATGCAGAGAGAATTAATGGAACTACTGTGCAGTTTTAACTTCCATCCTCTTTTTCTCAGCAGATTACTCACTCTGCAGCTGGTTGTAGGATTCACTGTATGTGCTCAGCTGGACATAACTTCCCCTCTCCTCCTTTTCCTCAGCCCAGTTTACAGCCAGGTCTGGCAGCCACTTCAAATAAATATGCCTGCCCATGTGCCAGGAGGCACGTGGGATGTTTGATGCAGTTCTCTGCCTGCCTGTGGTCACAGAACTCTGGTTACACTGTGTAACCTTTGTTCAGGAGATGCTGCTCAAGAGGCCCTGCACTTTCTGACCTCCTTTCACCTTCAAAAATTAATTATGACGGAGAAGGTTTGTTGAATAATTAAAAATGTTTTTGGAGAAAGGGTGGGATTAAATAAGTGTATACTTCTTCCCACTCTTTTTTGGACATGTCAACCAAAAAATTTTTGTTATTTGTTGTTTTGTTATGATGTATGTATGTTATCTATATTATTATTTTCTGAATGACCTGATTTTCTGTTTTCTTTTCCATGTTCAACATAAATTTCAAAGAAAGAAAGTAAGAACAAGCTACCCATATTCAACTTATCTTGCCTGGCCAGATTTTCTCTTCACCTCTGACATTTCCTCCTTTTATATAGGCTACCAGATTTTTGTAATATTCAAATATTTTTGCCCAAATGAGATCCCAATGTGAAACCAAGGTTAGGGACATACCTCACATTAAATGGTATTTTATGTCATTTTATGTCATGTATTTTATTTCCTAGCCCTCCTTCCCTTCCCGTAAGTGGCTTTGTCACTTGTCAGTCCGCCAGTGTAAATACAAACCTGCTCTTAATGACTTGCCTGTAAAAATAAAGGTGAAATAAAAAATAAAAATAAACCTATTCATGACAAACTTTTTTTTTCAACAGAAACACTCTCCGTTTAATTTGACAAAAAAAATCTTAACTCAAGTACCACTTACTAGCTTTTTCCAGAGTTTTGTTCTATGTCTCAACTTCATCAGGAGTTATGTTGTTGTTCCGGCTCAAATTAAGCCCTGTGTGTCCTGCACTGTCGTCACTAGACGACCCTTGCTTTTTTTCCAGCATCGGAGCCCGTTGGTGAGAGGAATCACTCTGATTGGCCATTCAGCTTAAGCGAATTGCACGAGAAGAAAAACAAAAGTGAAGAAAGCAAGCAAATGACTAGTCAAAAGGGCACATATGGCTCATCTAATTTCATCGCATCTGATCAATCCAATACACATAGGGCTGTCAAAAATGGCCAAAAATTACGTTCAAATGTTCCTTATAAAAAACACAGAGGTTCCAACTATTCAATCTATTTTTGCACATTGCGTCCATAAGAGGCCAAACGAGAGATACCTGCTGGCATGGAGATTTATTTCCTCTCATGCAGGCGCAGAACGTACATGCAGTAGTTGGCTGTTGACTATAGTCTTTGCAGTGTAATTTAGTGCAACTTGGCCAAGACATAACAGACGTGAGGAAATGTAAGGCGACGGTATAGTCGGCCTTCGTCGCGACTAGTTCTTTGCCATCTACCTATTATGTCAGCACCTTAAAGTTTAGTCCCAAATAACATAAACCCAACAGGTACACATTCATGGCTCATTTTTAGCCTTGCCTTATCGTTTTAGAGAGCCATACAACCATATTTCTGTGCTGTAAATCTGTCTTTTTGTGCTTGGCTACAGCAACCCATTCGCCCTCACTTCACAGAACTGGCCAGTGGAGGAAAACAGGATGTAGGTAAGTTATGCTCTGCTGAAAAAGGGGAAGTCTGGCTCACATTAGATGGTGGTTAAGTTCAACACTGCTGACAATTACATCAAAGTGACTTGCATTTGCCAGAACAATAAAAAATCCCACTTCAGTAAGTTGTCTGGTTTTAATGTGTTTATAGGACATTGAGTGTTTTAGGTCAAAGCTGAAGCAACACAGAAAAAATATCATGAAATAATAATATATCTATGTCTTAAAGTCTCTGCCACTCAAAAGAGGCCCTTACTGTGTGATGATGTTCCAGCAGCAGTGCCTCAAGATTATTTGTGCTTTGTGCTGTGAAAGAGTATTTAGGGAGGTTAAGCTTATCTGCCCTTCTAGTGTGATTAATCCTCCAGTAAATGTATCATTTGATAAAGGATTACTCTCTACCTCTTTGTTGTCTTTTCACTCAGAGAAGATCTTCCAAAGCTCAATTGCATCAACTAATCTATATACAAAAGTGATTCAATGACAGAGCCGAGTTCAAACAAAAGTACTGTATGCTACCGGTGTGGACTTACATGACACTAGATCACTAAAGTTATTTTAACTCACTCATCTCTTTAACAAAGACCAAAACTCCCTGACATATGATCAAAGGACTTGTTCATCTTAAGATCCTTTTTTCTCTCTGTCTTTCAGACTTCAAAGCCCTCAAACATCTTACACTCTTCTGCTTAACAAAAAAAGGGGGGAAAAGCATTTGCTGTGTGGCTGCTCCCAGGAGCAGACAGGGTGGTGAAAGCTGGCAGCAATCATAAACACAAGTAATAATACCTCAGCTGGATTGTCAGATTGCATGCTTGCAGCCTGTCTGCTTTTTTCAGTCTGTCTTCATGTCTGTCTTTCTTTCTCTTTCTCTTTCCCTTTCTCTCTCTCTCTCTCTCTCTCTCTCTCTCTCTCTCTCCCTCTCTCTCCTGCTGGGTATCTTCATTTTGTGAAGGTGACAGTGTGGTGAGTCAGCTTGGACTTTCCAGCCTCTCCTCTGATCTCTCTGGAACTCACCTCACAATGACTTTTCCTGCTGCACATAGACACACACACACACACACACACACACACACACACACACACACACACACACACTCTTTAACATTCATCTCTTTCTCTCTTTTCTGCGAAAGACCAAATTTCACACAGGTATTTACCACCTCACCTTCTCTCATCTCTTCAATACTTGACTTCTTCCCTGAAGCAGGGTCTGCTAACCCATTGAAATCCCCCATGAGTTAAGGATTAGGGCGTCTGCCCAGACAGCCACATGTCACAGAGGAGTGCCAGGCTGATCTTTCACCTTTTCTCTCCTCTGTCTCAGTTTCTGCCATGGTGCTCAGGGTCTAGCGTGGACCGGTTGAGTGTATTGTTACTTGCGTGTGAGAGTGTGCCAATACGGAGTCCAGTTTCACACCCTAACCTGAACCCTATCTGAGAAATACTGAGTGTTTCTTAGATATGGCAGAGTAAACAAAACACTCCGTAACTGAGCTGCAGCAAGCTCTTGAGGTTAAGGAGATGGTGTCGAATCCTCTGATGCCGAAACTTACCTGTCACTGTGGTGCACATGTGCTAGAAACAAGTGCACAAGCAGATTAAAGAAGAAGCATGGCTGTGCATAATTAAAGTTCATGACAACTGCTCTTACATTTCATGCAGAAAGTATTTTCACCTTTCGAGAGTACTTCTAGTGATCAATATTTTGTTTTTTATATCGTCTTAGACTATTGACATGGTCCTTTATGAATACAACCACTGCCCACTTTACTCCTTATTTACACAGTGTTTATAAAATATAGCACTGTATTGGTTTTAGAACAGGGTTCTGTGTGCACAGCTGGGTATGCAATATTTGAACCAAACACTTATACACACAAATGCACCTGTCTATGTTGCAGCAATCTTACGGTAAATAGTTTTATTACAAGACCCAATTGCTGCCTCAAACCACTGTAAACTTGCTAGTGTGTCAACCTTGTGTGTGTGCATCTTTGTGTGCATGTGTGTGTGCTCTGTGCTGTCTCCCTACACTTACTTTTGTGATTCCAGCAGGCTTAGGGAAACAGTTGAACATATTAAGTATTTTTTTAATTATCTAAAGGTGCCAACTACTATGATGCTATTTACAGTTGCCGATTGCTTACACACTGAAATCAATGTATTGTACGCACTTTGTGCAAAACAAAGTCTGATTGAATTATAATGCTGAATTAGTCATTAGATAGTTGCATGCCCGTTCTCATTTCAGAAGGTTTGAAGTATGGACGCCACTGTAAAGCTACTCAAGATGGACTTCTCTCATGGTCAATCCGTGGTTGATCAGATCAGAGATGGCTCTCCTTCTTTCTCTTCTTCCCTCCTCCTCCTCCTCGTCCTCGTTGTCATCCCCTGTCTCTCCCTCCTCCTCCCCTGCTCTCTGTCTATTGTTGGCAATAATTGTTCAAAACAGGTAATTTGACCTTTGACCTATGTATAGGCCTATACTAAAGCAGTGATTCGTTAGTGTTCAGTTAAGCATAATGTGTTTGCACATGTGAGGAGTGTGTGTGTGTGTGTGTGTGTGTGTGTGTGTGTGTGTGTGTGTGTGTGTGTGTGTGTGTGTGTGTGCGTGCCTTGGTAAATAAGTGTAGCATTTTGATTGGTTGTGTAACTTGTGTTTGGAAAAGGAAAGCAAGTCACTTCCTATTAGCTTTTTGTGTTTTAGGTAGAGAATTGTGTGTAATGTTTTAAAAAAAAGTGTTTTATGCAATTGAAAACTGAGTGAAAGGCTGAGAAATAGCTTATGGTTTTGGAAATTTGGTGTGTAGGTTTGCACTTTGAGTGAGAGGTTTCAAAAATCGTGTGACATGAAAAGATTTTGTGTGTAAGCAGTTGGAAAAAACTGTATATTTACACTTTCTCTGTGTACTTCATTTCAGTAGAATTGCTAAAAGTGTTTTAGGTTAGCAACAGCAGTGTGTAACTGGTTCAAACAGAACTAAGTCATATGAAACGTGTGTGTGCTTCATATGGTAACAAAATGTGTTTTTTATGAATTACAGTTTTTTTCCGATCGCTATGACAATTTTTTCAATACTTTTAACAACTTTCCTAAACTCTTAACGCACCAACACACCTACAACACACAATTGACAAAACAGTTAATTTCATGCTCAAAATCACACATTGTAAACTAAACTCTAACACTAATTTTCAAAATACAATAATTCACTAACACAATACACTATGTCCACCAAAACAATGCAAACATGTCTCAAAATCAAATAATTCTTCCAAAACACTAACATGTTCTCTTCCAACAGGAACATTTAGTCAATCACTGCACAATGTCATACAAAACACTAACATCAGATGGAATTACAGAAACTACATTATTTTATGTGTCAGGTCTGCCCTTATACAACAGATAATAGCATATTGTATTGGCTATAGATTGTGTTTTACATTGCAGTTTCTCTTGAAGCCTCTCTACATTTTTGTTTTGTTGGGTTTAGTAAATGCATGCATTTTGTTTCTTTTGCTGCAGAAATTCAATACAAAAATGAATGACCCATCTCAGAGTAGCTTTATAGAATGTACGGTTTACTGTATGAAAAAAAGAAGACAGAGACAGAATTGCCCTGGTACTCGTCTTCCTCTCACTCATGCAGCAATTTTTCTTACTTTCTTTGTGTTCATCTTTGTTGTTCCTTTTCCACACACAATCAGCCCAAATAGGTCCTCTTTTACTATATGTACTACAGTAACATATGGTCATGCGATTGAAAGAACCTCAACACCTGAGTGTGTTTCCTAGATATCAATCAGCTGTGATCGACCTATTTGCATAACTTCAATCAGCTGTTTCTCAGTAGCAATGGAACAAAATCCAGGAGATATATTTGTGTTTCAATTTACAATATGAACAGCTGTTCACTTTGACTTCAGCCTATACGTTAGGTTTAGAACATGTTGTTATCTGTTCGACATACAGAGTGAAAGTATTTTCAAATTGGTCAGTAAAAATCCATTGTTTTGGTCTTGGTTGAGCTTGTGTGTAAAAGAAGTTCAAGCATTTTAAATTTGTGTTAACTGTATGCATTTTGTGTCAAAGCAACAAGAAATGTGTTAAATGTATAGCTTACACAGACGGATGTTGTGTTAACTGTGTTAAGAGTTTAGGAAAGTTGTTAAAAGTTTTGAAAAAATTGTCATAGCGATCGGAAAAAAACTGTAGTGTATAGTTTTTGCAAGAGTGTTTCATTTTGTAAAGGGTCTGAGGTGTTCTGTTAATTGGGTGTGTGGTTGTGCTAATTGTGTGTAGTGTTCTGAAAAACCGTACCCTGCTTTCAAAATAGTTCTTAAGCAATCGGAAAAAAACTGTAATGAAATAAAGGGGGGAAGCAGACAGGTAGGCTGATGCTGGGTCGGCAGCAAACCAGGGGGTCCGACAGGTCAATGCAGGTAGTATAGAACCATGTACACTGTTGATGGTGGATTGATGGCCATGCAGACAAAGTGGTCTACAGTGGCCTCCAAGTGGGAATACCTAACATGTGTTGCTGTAAATATAAGGATGGGGTCTTACTGTAATAAACCTGTCTACTTAAATCAGGGCTTTAGCGGTTGCAGACAGGTAGGCTGATGCTGGGTCGGCAGCAAACCAGGGGGTCCGACAGGTCAATGCAGGTACGAAGCTAGATAGCCAGGTAGGCAGATTGTTATCAGCCTTGCAGCAACCTGTGTTGTTGTAAGTGCAAACAGTCCAGAGGCAAAATGACAATTATACTTGTGACAGTATGTTCTGTTTGTGTATACGCACGCGCAAGACTCCGCATCCATATGTGTATGTTTGCATACACAACAGCAAAAGCATGACTTTTATTTGCTGTGAACAGGTATGTGTGTGTGTGTGTGTGTGTGTGTGTGTGTGTGTGTGTGTGTGTGTGTGTGTGTGTGTGTGTGTGTGTGTGTGTGTGTGTGTGTGTGCATGTGTGTGTGTGTGCGTGCGTGCGTGCCTGTGTGTGTTTTTCCAACCCAATCTGTCATCTGAGTCAGATACCAATCTGACAAATTTAGTAGAAACAGTGGAGTGTGTCAGGAAAAGCAGACCAGGTGCCCAAGTTCCTGTGTCAAAGGCCATCACAATCAGCTGTTTCTCTCTGCTTGTTGATACTCATTATGTGGTAAATAGGGGAATGCAATTTACTAGCCATATAAGATAGCAAGTTTTTTTTAATCTGTATCTGTATCAAGATAGCAATTACAGTAACTGTATGTTACATTACTATTTCTCAACATGGTTGGCTTGTCTGTGAAGGTAAATAAGGTGAAAAATTAAGGAATAAAGTAGTACATACTTAGAGCTGCCAACTGAGGTGTGCATATACAGTGTGGTAAACAGAATGATTTATATTTTTAGGTTGTTTCATGAGATTATCATACACTGAATGAGGATGAAAAAGTCATGGTAATACATTTGTATCGTACAAAATATACTGTTGATTAATTTAACGTAATATATGAGAGCGCATAACAAGTTCCAAACTTTTTGCATTGTTCCATTACAAGTAGGCCTATACCATCATGTGGGTAAAATGTACATTTCTAAAAGCACTTACATTGCTTTACAATTTAAAAACTAATGAAATTGAAAAATATTCACATTTCTTTACTTGGGATACATTAGACTTGTTTTCATTTCAGCCCCTTTTGCCTTTCATTGGATCTCATGAATCTGCTAATGTAAATACAGATTGCATAGAGGTATGAATCCAAGTTTCTATTTTAATATGATTAATCATGCAGTCCCGGCAAACAGTCACTTATACATACTGTAACTTTTCATCCAGGTCCAGGTGACTGAAGCTACCATCTCCAAACATCTTTTTTTTTCTCTAGTTGTTTCAAATAGTGTATTTCCTTGCTTTTAAATTCAGCTAAGTGCATAAAACTACAAATAAACACATTGATACACGCTGTGTCCTGTTTACTTTGTAATTACCTGCTGAATGGTTTCCGATTATAACTGCCAAATACGCAAATGTTTTCCTGACAGCTGAGGGTGGAATTAACCTCCACTTACTAATGTGTTTTCTGAGATTAATCGCAATGGTTGGCTGTTCCAAATCTTTCGCTATCCAAGATCCAAACTTTTTAAAACTTAAGTGCATGATAAACTGTTATCTAGACTCAGCACCAGACTTGTGACTGGATTTCAACCATGCATTTGAGAAAATGTGATCACTGTGTATTTTGTTACGCAGAGTACAATATGATACATAAGAATAATACGTATAATATTCACAAGATTTGTATCTTTATTAATAGGTTAAAATTAGATTTGGATTTTAAGCTTCACTCCCTGTAAATACAGGCGTGCATCAGATCCCAGTCATCTTGTTTCTCCTCTGTTGGATGTTTCCTTCCAGCTGATTGGCTCACTGCTCGCAGACAGACTCCAGATCTGCTCAGACACCCCAGACAGTTGCTGCTGTTAATATAACTCTGAACACATTTTCTGGCATCCCCTGAATGGGCCATTCACAGGCAGTCATTATCCTGATCTCACTTCCCATTGGGGATCAAATACCCTCATGTAACACATTTTTAAAATAAAAAAAAAAAGCATTGTTCTTTGTTTGCTTTTCTTGGCGATTTTGTGTTTTGAGACAAACGACTTTTTCGTTACGGCTAATAACAATGTGTGTAATAAAGAGCAGACAAAGGCTCCGTAATTGAATCAACCGTCATTGTAATTTCTGGGGCATCCCTCACCCCAATTAAGCATTGCTCGTGGATTGTCACTGGAGACAATGATAACCTCAATTAGCTGTCACTCTGGATCAGACTGACGTGTTGCCTTGGCAACAAGGGTCAGTGGGTTTGCAGTGTGTGTGGAGGATGTACGATGGGAGGAGGAGCAGGAGGAGGAGGACAGAAGTGTGGAGGGTGTAAAGAGAATCTAGATCCAATAATCAGCTGGGAGTCAGTCTTGCATTAGCATCTGCTGAAAGCAGTTAAACAAAGCATGGAGGTAGACATTGCACCATTCTCTTTGAGGATGTCTCATAATGCTATTTACATGTGTGTCATATACTGTCTCTCCGGTTAGATTCCACCTAATGTATCCCTTTTCCATCATTTATCTCCATGACCTGGATTTTGCAAACATATGACTCAATGGTCTTCAAGTCTTTTAACCTTTAGTTCTGTGTACTTTACATGATGTTTTTTAGATCATGGCTGGATCCAGAATGGGGCTTTTGATTGAACAGTCTCACCAGCCCTCGCCGCTATGTAAATATCATGTTGTTGTGAAGCTCTGAATGACTCCTCTGCGTCAACAAACTGTGACTCTGTCCTGGGCATGCCATTGTGTCTTAATAAATCAACATGGATGAAAACAGGGCTATAAACGGCTCTTTAGATTGTGAAAGTCTGTCTGCCTCCCTCCCTTCTATCAGTCCAGCCAGAATGCTCTTTTTATTTGCGGAGACATTTGGGTGAAGTGTGCCACTCTTTATGTCTTGGCAAGAATCCACACCCATCTATTACAAAAGCTCTTTCTTTTTTTTTCCTTCTGTACACACACTCTGCAGAAAAGTGGCCCCTCTATTCTCCTTCACAGCCTTTGAAAGGGCCTGGCTCAGATATCCTATAGGCAGAAGTAACAGCTGTCGCTAAGCCACCATAACTGGCCCCCACTCAGCACCCAGTGGGGACCAAAAACTCTCCATGTCTGTCGCTGTCTCCATCCTACTGTCTAGCCTGTGGACTGGCTGTTGCTGGCTACTTTCACTGTCTGTCTTAGTCTCCCTCTTTATTTCTCTGTCTCCCCTTCTATCCCTCTAATTATGTTGCATCCTAATTTTTCATTTAGGACAATTTTCTTTCTTTTGTTTTGGGGGGTTACAAGAAACAAAAATAGAAAGGAAGAGGCTATGAAAAAGAAAATGACACAGTGGGTGGGACAAAGAAGGGGAGAGGTCCTCTCCTCCATTCATTGAGCGTAGGGCCCCAGACTGGGCCACACGCTCCCTTGCCCCTGCCCCACACCACACACACACACACACACACACACACACTTCACCCCAGCCACCCTCTAATCTGCACTGTTCCACCCTGAGGGCCTGAGGCTGGGGCAGCTGCTACTGATGGAGCCAGTGAGCCAGCTGTCCTCACACACATACAGTACACAGCCACACACACACACACACACACACATACACACACACACACACACACACGCACACACACAGACACACACCCCTCCACTCATTCATTTGGGACAATGGAGTCAGGATAGGGGGTGTGTGTGGCTCATGATTTTGGAGTGTGCTGTGGTAATGGGGAGGGGGGCCCTTGCAGTCAGTAAAGTGGTTTTTATGTCCGCTTTGTGTCTCAGCAACAGTTGGCAGCACGTGTGTCAATGACACGCCTCTCTGCTTTATTGTCCATGAAGTCGGAGAGTTTAGGGTGACCTGGGACAAACACACTGGTACAATTACAGAACCTTACTGTAAAGAGATGCATACACACAAACAAATGAGCATGTGTAGATAGACAGTTATAAAGTACAGTAACTTTTTGAAAACACAACCTTTTACAAAAAAACATACTGTTTGCTCTACCAATTTCTGTGATTTCATCATCTTGCAACATCGGCAACATACCTTTGTCTGTTTTCAACTTTTGAGTATCCTTGAAAAAACATGGAAGGATTTGTTCTGTAACACACCAATCTTGTGTAAATTTGGATTTCCCTGTGTATTAATAGCTATAAAGTAAGGATTACAAAGTAAGGGCATTAAGATCTTACATGTTTGACTTAAAAGGAAAAGTTCTCAGCAGCGCTTCAAAAACAACACATCAATGGATTCAATCTTCAGGTTCTGATTGGTTTATCTCTATCTCTAACTGCTTCAGTTTCTGGCTCCTGCTGCTATTGGTTATCCTCTGTTTATCCCTGATTGGCTCTGCTGGTGATTGCATTCAGCCTCAGCCGCATGATTGGTGGAATATCTGCCTAGAAATTGCTGTGATTTGCCCTTGGTTGTGCTCTCGCCAGTCAGGGTGTTTTCTCAATACTGCAGCTGCTTTGGAGACAGGGTGAAAGCCAGTGTTTGTATGGAGGCTGATTTCTTGAGTGGATGCATGAGGTGGGTTAGGTGTGTAGTTAGCATCTAAAAGGTCATATGGCTGTTGACACATATACACACTCTTGTTCTCTTACACATACACCTGATGGCTGCCTCACACCTGCTGCACTGTCGATGGTAGAGTAAGATCCAGATCAAAGGAAGCAAGCCCTCGGGGACCTGTGTGTGCGTGCATTTATGCATGTTTGCGTGTGTTTGAAGAGACATTCACTGCTTCTGAATCCACGCCAACAAAGAGGATTTGTATTTGAATAAGAGACGACTCATGTCTGGCTTTGCTAAGATAGAGAGCTGGGAGAGCTGAAAGGACGCAGTATGGCACAAATGCTTTGTGCTGCACACACACACACACACACACACACACACACACACACACACACTAGATATAGACCTATAACACTTACCTTGATAGGAGGAAGAGGACGGCAGCATGGGGGGAGGGAAATTGCAAACTCCACTGTGAGTTGTGTGGGGACATTGTTCATTTAAAGTGTGTTGGAGAAAGTGTGAAAAGAAAGAAAGAAAGAAAGAAAGAAAGAAAGAAGAAATATCTTATATAAAACCATCTTAAATCAGACTCTCATAACCCTAACCCATTCATCAATACGGCTGGAGACACCCCTTAATTTGCTGTAGGAATTACATAAAGTTCCCTTACGCTCATATACACACCCACCTACCAACCTACACACAAACGCACACATACGCAATCAAAGCGGGACGCTCAAAGGCTGGGTTCTTTCGATTTCGCCCACAAAGACAACAGAGTCCGTCTTTGTCACTTTCCAAGTCAGACGTCAGTGAGAGTTTGCCTTGCTCCGGGGCTGTGAATACAGCTTGCCCACACAGAGCCCCCATGTATATCTGCATATTAGTGGCCACCCACACACATGCTGCACACAGTACAAGATACTGTAAAAGAAATTATTATTTAATAAAGACAAACAGCAGATGCATAACTTCCTAATTCCTCCTTCTTGCATACAGTACAGTACAGTACAGAATAGCACATGCAGGCATGCATGCGTGCAGAAAGCAGCTACACGCTCTGATACAAAAGATCTACACAAACAGCCGCACACATGTATGCAAACTGAGAAACATACAGATGCTCATTGACTCATAAACCAAGTGAGATCTTTTGTCTGTGGTCTGTGTCCATGTCTGTGAGCACATGCATGCCGGTGTTTGTGTGCAACAGAAACAGATTGGTTTAGAGTCAATGTACAGTAGTTGCTGGGTAGAGTTGAGGAGTCTGCAGAGGATGTTGTGGTTGGCTAGCTCCTTTCTTTGTTTCTTAAACTGTCTGTCTGAAACTGCGCTGTTAGACTGGGACAAATGAGATTCATATTGGACTCAAGAAAGAAAAGGTTTTTCTAACTATTTTTCTTCCACTTGATTTGCCTTTCGCACCACTAAATGCAGTACAACAAACTGGACCTGGGTTCATTGTCTCTGTCAGCCACCACTCACGTTTCTAAAGTGGCCTTAAGCAAGACACTGAATCCTCAGCTCCACAGAGGGCTGTTCTCAATCTCATTTGACTTCCCAGTGCGGAAGTCTAGAGGTCACATTTCCCTGTCCATATTAATGCTAAAGGTGAACTGTCACTCAATTACTACTTCCCCGTTTTCCAGTGATTAAGCAAACGTGATTGTACTCGCATGCTTTGTGGATTGTGTGTGGACAAAAAAAAATAAAAGGGGATTACTGATTAGATTACTTCTCTCCTGTCCTTAGGGCACGTTTAGCTGAAGAGCTGCTTGTGGATTTAAGACAGAAGCAACAAAGGATAGACAGATAACAAAGACATCCCTGTTTTAAGGAAATAAACAGTAAAACACACACACTAGTATAAAGCTACTGTTATACTTGCTGCAGCTGCATCCTGTGTGGCAGGTAACACGTGGCTCCTACTGTATATCGGCTCTCACTTACACACACATGCGCACACACACAACAAGAAAACACACAAAAACACAGAGCATGTTTACACTCCTTTCAATCTTTACACATCTGCAAATATATGAAAATGTTTGCAAATCACCGGTATTGGTAAACAATCAGAAAAAGTAGTAGTAGTAGACCACATGGACAAAACACACACACACACACACACACACACACACACCAGGACTGATAAACCGTGCAATAAAAATGTGACTGTGCACTACTGCCTGACTGTAAATATATTTTACTATTTATTCTCTTTACGTATATTTATTTATTGTTTGTCTATCTGTGTCTTGTACTTGTCCCCCCATCCCTTGCTGCTGCAACAGTGTGAATTTCCCCATTGCGGGATTAATAAAGGATAATGAATCTTTTTCCTTGTGTGAGTTTACCACATTTTATAATTGGGTGGAAAGCAGAGCTTCTGTTTTCTGTGTGTGTCCACAATGATAAAGTGAATTGATTGAAATAAACTAAACTAAATAAAGTGAGTGCTAACTGGAAGACAACAAGTTCCTGATGGTAAAGGAACCTAAAACAGGTGACAGAACCAGCAATCAACCAGCAGTCATAACAATAACAGCTGTATAAGGAAAACACACATATGACTATATGTACACTGGTGCATGTGCAAACACAAAAACACACACTCAGGATACTACTTTTAGTGGGTCAGTTGCTCATGCGCAGACACACAGCCTCGAGCCTGAGGTCAAGAAATGAAAGTGATGAAAGACTGTCACAACAACAAAAATAAGAGCAATCTTAAGAAGTATGTTCAGCATTTATACAGTAACAAACAATCCAGGCACGCACAAAATACACAGACAGATGCACACAAATACACTCCTCATAACCCTTCATTGGGAGATAAGACTGTCGATTTTTAATTGGCTTAGTGCCGTGTGTTTGTTTGATCCTGGTATTATTGCCTAGTGTGTTTTCTTCCTTGAGTGAGCTGATTAAAAAATCTCCCCTTGTCAACACGCTGCCAGATAGATACCACTATTTGATTAATTTACACACACAAACACATATGTCATAATCCCTGCCCACCCATTGGCTACCGTGTGAGCTCTGTTTCCAAAGCAACATTGGAATGCCCGGTGTTTGGCGCCGCCCCTTTCAGGAAGGAACCGCATGTAAACAAACCCAGCATGTGCAGCACTGAGTGCTCCCTCTGACTCTGTAGTAAACAAAGCGTGACTCTAGGTGCAGGCAGACTGAGGCTGACCTCTAGGATTACATGTTATTCTGCTGCCTTTAAGGACTTTGCATATTTGTAGGACATGTTGTTTGTGTGTGACTTTATGACATGGAATCATCAAACCTGAGCTAGATTTTACAGATAGAGAAAACCCACAGGAAAACAGGAAATGTGTGTTAAACTGTATGTGTAAGTTAGGTAACCAAAAGGTGTGCAGCAAGTCAACAACAGTCCTACATCAGTGTGAAGCAGGTGCATCACACATATGACAGCAGTGTCAGTGACCTGTCCTCTAGCGTCACATCTTTCCCCTACGCTTGTCATTTTACGGGATGTCCAGCCTTTTTTGTGTGTTTACTTCTACAGCCTAGATAACGCAACATGGCCTTTACTCTGCAGGCCAGCAGCTAAAGGTAAACAAGTTCAGGAGATTTAGCACTCAGTGGTACATAACAGCTAAGACAATTGACTATGGTATAGCCTCAGTGTCTGTACTATAAAGTCCTCCTCTGTAAGTGGAAACAGAAGGGGACCAAAATAACAAGGTTTATAAAGAACATAACAGCAGATAAACACATTCATAACAGTGATCAAAATAACCACGCGCTGAGACACCTATCCCATTGAGCAAGAACTCCCAACAACCAATCCGATTTCTGTTACCAACAGCAACAACTCCTGTTTATTCCTGCCTGTAGCTAATCCTGCCCTCTGATTGGCTGGTACCAGAGCCTTGGAGCACAGCCCCTTCCCCCCTCTCCCTCTCTCTCTGTCTGTCCCTCCATCCCTACAGATTAAGTAACACCGGCAAAACAAAAAGAGCTTATTTTTGTTTTCCATCAATGACAGCGCACCCACACAAACACAGGGCTTCTGTTTAGATGCAAAGGTATTTGCTTTATGATAGCACAGCGAAATGTAGAGGAACAGAGATAGGAGAGTGGGAGAGGAGGCGGGATAAATTGAACCACTGTTGCCATGCACCCTCTGTGTGTTACTAGGTAGTATAGTATGGTATGTTGCTATGAAAAAAAAACCCAAGTGCAAGAAAGAGGGGCAATTGCATCAGTCCCTTGAAAAGTTCTTGAAAACATGTCTCTCTCCTTTTGTACCCAGTGCAAAATTCTAATTGCACTTTTAAATCATCCTCTGGGAGGAATTTCAAATTGAAATGCTGCACATGCTACGATGTGCAAACGTAGATCTGTTCTCTCATGCATGAAAGAGACTCAAAATCTTCTCAGTATTTTTGCTCATGACTCTATCTCATTGTTTTGATGCATGATCGCTGTTTATCAGCTTGTTCCTCTTTGCTGCTGCTGGCAGTTAAGACAAAGAGTGAGAACATGCAGCCAGCTGCTGTTTGTTTTGATCTGTCAGTGAGGCTGTTGTTAGAGTAAAGGCAACATTAGATAAGATATGTTGCCAAGAACATGGTCAGTCCAGGTCTGACATTATTATGCAATACCTTAGTGGTCCAAGGAGCATCTTTTTAACTCCTCAAAAAACATGTAAGCCCCACATGTGTATAGAAAAACTGAAAACATGTTGTGGTCAATTCAATGTTCAACCTTATCACCAAGGTTATCACCTTTGTTGTCGTGCCACGTATAAGTGTTTGTGTGTGTGGATGTGTTTGTGTGTGCACAGTGTTCATGACCTACCATTATGCATTTACACACACACACACACTTTTAAAGAAAGTCAACTTGTTTGTGCATTAGCAGGAGGCTGTTATGCTGCATCATCATTCCCCTAAAAACCCTGACCTGTAATGGAGTGACGACATGGCACAAGCAAACAAGGCCAAGATCCTCCTCTACCGTTTTCTGCACTTCTCTATCTGCTCTATCTCTTCTGTTTTCTTCATATCCTGACATCTTTCCTCCCCTCTCTCTCTTTGTCTTCCACTCTTTTTCTCCTTTTCTCCCTGTGTCAAGGCAGGCCATGTCCCCGGCTGCTCTGCCTCTCTACAGGTTTCTAATTAGCATGTGCACTGAAAGCAGAGAGGCAGTCTGGCAGTCACACTGTTTACTCTCTGCTCTTGCTCTCTCTTGCTCTCTCTTGCTCTCTCTTGCTCGCTCACCCTCTCTCCATAAAAAGAATGTCAGCCTGCCTTGACACCTTTCCACTGGCTGTAACCAAGCACATTGAACGGCCTTAAAATAGGAACATACAGCGTGTTAATTGTATTTTCAGTTTCTTTTCCTTTTTCTTTTTCTTTCTTTGTTTCTTGCTTGCACAGAATCCTGATGTGACTAAACAATAAATACTCAGTGGACAGAGTCTTCCTGTTTCTCTTCTTCTTTTCTGTGTGTATGTGGCACATGTGTGTTTATGCTCTAACATTGCTCATCAATTAAACAATCCTGAAGAGTTAGATTGGGTGTTGCCTCTTCAGACACTACTTTGTTTAGGCTGACATAGTCTTACACATCAGCGTAATGGAATTTGGAATTTGGAATACGCCATGCATGCATGTCTCTATCTCTTTCTTTTTACGCTCTTTCTATTTATCCTTGAATCAACCCAGCCATCCAGTCTGCCCTCTCTGTCTGCATGTTAGGACAGAGCAGAGACTGTAAAATCAGATGAGCATAAGCTTGTAACTTCCCCACATGTTATTTGTATGTCTGTTTGTCAGCAGTATTCACCTCCCCTTCTCCACGCTGCACTTCTATGGCCTTGCCTTCCGCCGGCCTACTGCTCTGTACTTGAGGATTGTGGGCTGTGAGAGTGGATTCCTGACATGGCTCTGAGTACATGTGCTTCTGGAAGGATAAGCTCAGCTATGTTAGTAATGTGTCAACCCCGGGGAGGTAACAGGCTGCTCCCCATATTTGGCAAATCACTTAACTTTGCCCCACCTTAGCCAGACTGGCAGCCACAGTAAACCAGAAAATATGAATAGAATGCCGAGGCAGACAGGGGATAAGGAAAAAGGCACAAGTGAGAAATACATGCTAACATTCATTAAATACTATAGTCTTTAGTGATTGACAAAAAACATGGAGGTTTTATTTTAAGTCATTTGACACTATATTTGGCTAATTTTCTCTCTTCTCTCCTCTGTTCTTTACTGTTTTTGAAAAAACCAGGTGTAGACTATACGACTCTGAGACTCTCTGAGCTGTTTCAAAGGTCCTGAAATAGCCTTTGCATTTTAAACTTATCTAATTGCAGCTTATTTAAAGAGGCAAGCCCAAACCCCAGCCTCAATTGATCAATGCATTTGCCATCAGAACACTCTGGACTTGGGTCACATTCTTGATTCATTTAAGAGGGTTACTTGTTTACTCATCTAAGAGTGTTTCTTGTTTTTCAGTATTTTGCATGATTGTTGTGATAGTGTTCAGTTCATGTGAAATACCATGAGGCGGGATCAAATAAGAAATCTGGCACTTGGACCACGATCTGAGTTTAGCTTTATGGCAAAAAGGGCAATGAGGGCACACACATAATCTTGTTTAAGCTAATAATATAGCTTTGCACTCAGAAATCACACATTTTATCCAGTCAATCCATCCAGTTGCTACTGAACAAACACCCTGATGCAATCCCAGGGCAATTTTGCAGACGTACCAGTTTGAAAACAAACATCCAAATGATTATATCCTGCACAAATACTGAAGGGATTACAGTATTTTCCACATTTATAGTGATGCCCTGCTGATGTATTTGCCTAAGACAATAGTCTCATTGGTTTTAAGCAGAGAACCAAGAGTAGTGTATTTCACATTAACAGCAGTAAAGTTAGTTGATGATCTAATCTGCAATGACCTGCTGTGTGCATGTCATTCTACCCCCCCAAGGGGACAGAGTGGATCTAAGTGTAGGTCAGGTGTGTGTGTGTGTGTGTGTGTGTGTGTGTGTGTGTGTGTGTGTGTGTGTGTGTGTGTGTGTGTGTGTGTGTGTGTGTGTGTGTGTGTGTGTGTGTGCGTGTATGTAACCTGGTCACCCTCCCCTTGGCTCACACACACAGCTGTTTTACTCTGATTATAGGCTCTGTAGAACAACAACTGCGATCATTTCTTCTGAACTACGAGGTTTGGATCATGTGATCTCATCCTTCTGAGTGTGGTACGGACATCCCAGGTGCCCAGGTGTGTGTGTGTGTGTGTGTGTGTGTGTGTGTGTGTGTGTGTGTGTGTGTGTGTGTGTGTGTGTGTGTGTGTGTGTGTGTGTGTGTGTACATGTGTATGCTTCAAAATGTACAGCTACCTCAGCCTAACCGCAACCACGAAACTCAGAAACCACCAGGTCATACTGAGAGATTGATAGTGATTTCTCACAAACAGCAGCCTTGGTGTGTGTACATGTTGTTGAACTGGAATCACCTTGGCCACCGCAGCGATGAGAAATTCCCTGCACTGTTAATCTAAGAGCTCCTGAAAGTTGCATATTGTGTTGGCTCACCACACGGCCTCTGAGGCATGAGCTCACTGTAAATTGAGCAACAGCAGGAGCAGAAGCAGCTAGCAGGCAGCTTGTTTCTCCTTTGAGTGACACACGCTTAGATTAGAGACACCCAACACCAGCCATCCATTTATCTATCTCTCTCCTCTGCCTGCCAGAGCCAGCTGGGCCATGAGCTCATGGTACCAATCTGACCATACGAGAGAGAAAGAGAGAGAGAGAGAGGCTCAGAGCTGGGTGGGGTGAGAGGGAATGATGCTTGCCAGCTCATCATGTAATCTCATTTTGCTGTGGTTACTGTAAGTGAGATGGAGCAGGGAATAGGAAGAAGGAACCACAGTTCCCTATGAAAGTAATGGCTCTGGGAAGGGCGGAGTATCATTCTACCAAAGTCCCTCTGAAGCGTTTAACATTTACAGTTGAACCACAAGTCTGGGAATCATATCCCAATATGGAAACACATTCTGTAACATTTCACCTGGGTTAAAATAGTCAGACAGCAACATTGTGTGGTATTATAACACCACAGGACAAGGTTTGTACCAATATCTTAAATATTAACATTGTGCATTTGATTTCGTTTCTCAATATGGTCTAAGCAAGGCGTATAACATAAGCATTATCAATGCCATATACCTCAGAAATCCTCAGATTCAACTGTACGCAAGCATTTTTCTCACTTATTTTCTTTGACTTTTGACAGGCTTGTCGTGTTCTGAATGTATGTTCAATAGAAGGGGGTTTAAGATTGTGGGAATTTTAGTGAACTTTATTAAAACAAACACGAAAACGTTAGTGTGGAAGAAAGGAAACTACTTTTCAGATTCAGTCGGTGTAGTGTGAAAGGGCTGCAGAAACTTTGAATTTCAATTTCTGACTAATCCTGCTCTTAACTACACCTTACTAAGTTTTAAAGAAATAGTTAAACACTTTGGGAAATAATCTTATTCCCTTTCTTCCTGAGATTTAGATGACTGTTTGTTCAATATGAAGCTAGAGCCAGCACCTGAAATCTTGTTGTCACTCCAGGAAGTCACCACACCCAATAAATACTACAGCACATAATCCCCTCAATTAGTCCTTTTTACACTTACAACATACAACGAGTTAATTAGTGAGCTTTAGTGGTGCTGGTATAGGGGGATGTTACCTTTGGAGAGAGCCAGGCTAGCTGTTTCCCACTATTCCCATTCTTTATGCTAAGGGAAACTAACCGGCTGCAGGCTTCAGCTTCATATTGACAGATATGAGTGTGGTATCGATCCTTTTATTTAACTTTCGTCGAGAGAGTGAATAAGTGTATTTCCCAAACTGACAAACATTCCTTTAAGAACTTAAGTTATGAGTTGAATACCCTTTAATCATCTAAGTAAATGTTGTGTCTGTAGTAGTAGATCCATCAGGGATAAAGTGAATTATTTGTCTGGGTTTATGGCCCATGTGTAAGAGAGGAAAACTCATTATCAGCATTTCATATAGAGAAAAAAGGAATGGATAGCACTCAGGAGTAAACTGCTGCTTGATGTTTGCCATCTTTCTGTGCCAGAGTTGAAAACACTAATGTTTCTGAGTCAGAGCACGCATCTGTCTGGTCTCGCTCCCTTCCTTTCAGTCTAACATAGCTCTAGATCTCTGGCTCAGACCTCGCGCAGACAGTCGGTTTGTCTCCACAGTCTGGACTGTTGCTCCAGGCTTTGGCACCACAGCCATCACAGGGAGAATGTGTTTGTTAATTCCATATAAATAGCAGCAGCAGCAGCAAAGGCAAGGAACCCTTTACAGTAGTCTGATGTTTTTTTTGCTCTCTACTGGCCCACATACACCTGTCGCCAGAAGGAACATAGCATAAAAAAGGATGTTGTTGTCCTTTAGTCTTGCAAAGGGCTTGCATACATTGCTGCTACAGAAATTAGGGTTGAGATAGCAGATAATGCAGGCCTGAGTGATGCTGTCTTTGATAAATAGGGTCTGATCCATCACAAAGACCATCAACGTAACTATCATCCAAAGTAGGTCAAGGATTTAGTCAACAATACACTTACTCCTTTTTATTGGAACTACTATACACTTAGCCAACGCTACTTTGTTTACCCGGAGCACATAATAAAACAGTCAACATTTATATTCTCGAGAAAATGGGTCTTATCTGGGGCATTAAATATTTTTATTTTTTTTCCAAAAACAGGTCAAGTTTTGACACAATGCCACTGCTATTGTTGCTGGTAGCCTTTTCTTTCATGGCAGAAAACAGAAAAGGCTGCCCGAAGAACACTGACCGCCAGAGACGAAAAACCCTGAATATTTTGAGTGCTTTTGGAAACGTGTTAGATAAGAAAATCTCTTTTCAGTCATTTGCTGTTCACAGTATAGGAACATTTTACACATGTCGCAATCTTCCCCGTGAGTTGCCTGGGACCTTTATAGGTCATTTTCACAAGATATTGTATTTCAACTTTCACTCAGACACAAGCTTCATGTTTGATCATAGTAGAGTCTAGAGTGCAGCAACTACAATTAGTCAGCACAAGCCACATTGGTCTTCATATCAGTGTCTCACAAGTTCTTCCCAATCTAGTTTTGACAGCGCATTTAAGAAAATGACTAGTTTTGTTTTATAGTAATTTACTTGGGTCTCCCTTATGCCTAACAGTGCAGAAATTAATGCACATGGAAAGTCCCTTTATTGCTTCTCTACAACTTTTTTTTGTAATTCTGTCTGAGTAAAGCTTCCTTTGTTCTTAGAACTCTGAGCAATTACCTGAGATCAGTCTTAGCTTGTGTGTGTGTGTGTGTGTGTGTGTGTGTGTGTGTGTGTGTGTGTGTGTGTGTGTGTGTGAGCATGTATGTGTGTGTGTGAGTGTGCACATACAGATTTCTGTTCATGCTTGCGAGAACTTGTGTGTTCATGCGTGCACACATGCAGGGTATGACCAGCGGTTGGCTGTGACCAGCGAGGGGCTGCCAAGACAAAGCCAGATGAGTTCCTCTGAAGTCTGCTCTCTCTTTGATGTGGGCAGCCCTTTACTGTCAGTCTCAGCTCAGAGCCAACCGCAATGCTCACACACTTCCCCTTACCTGCTACTAGTGATCTCACTGACCCTCATTCTGCTACAGCTCAGCTCCATTTCCAGTCCATTTTCTATTGTGTGATGACACACAGCTGTGTGTGCACGTGTGTGTCTACAGGAATACAAAAGCACTATTTTCCCCATGCGTGTTGCCTAATGGTTTGCATGAATTTTGTAAGCCATTGCAGGATTCATTAAACGGACCTTTCATGCATGACAAATAAGAATATGCAATGCTGTATTTCCCCACAGTGAATCTGTGATATGTAAAGTTTGAGTAAGGTTGCAATGCTTTACAGCAAAAAAAAGTTGGGTTATTAACACCATACAGTCTCCAATTTCCACTTGGATGCACAAAACTACAACTAAGCACACTACCCACTGAAACACAGACCTCTCTAGCCTCAGCTGCCTGTGTACAGAAAACAAAAGAAAGCTCTCTCCTGCAGGCCCCCCAGCCTCAGCCTCTGCCTTGATTCTGGCTGCAGCGATTGTGCAAGCTGTCGCAAAAGGCAGCTGGTCTATGAGCAGTATAAGGTCAGTGCCTGGAAATTGCACGTCACAAACATCACTATGTTGAAACTTCTCTACTCTATCTCTCCATTTAATCTCTCTCACACAACCACCTGACTTTCTGTCAGCCACCCCCATTTTACTTTTTCTCTTTTACTGGGTAATTGATATCATGCAACACTTCCTGGTATTTCTATAGGCCTATATGTGCAAGCATGCTGTAATTTCCCACACCCTGCTGCATCTTTGCTAACCTAAGGTTTGGTGAGTGCCAATGGTCTGCTAAAGCTTAATGCAAAGGATAAATAACATTTCTGACAAGAGACCATGACATTGATTTCAAATGTTTATTCACAAAACATTAAAAATGAGTACAATTCAAACAATATTGCATATTTGTCTGCATATTTCAAAGTAATAATAATAGTCCGTGAGAAAGTGTCACAGGTTCAGACACAGCTCAAATCAGGATTTGCAAGCAAAGTCTCTGCTTATTCCAAGAACTTCCTGATAGCTGCACTATAAAAAGAAAAGTAAAGTCCATTTAGACATTTTTAGACACCCTCTTCTGAACCAGCATCTTCCTTGTTCCCCTCTGATGAGATTCAGTCCAGCCTCTGCACTTTCACAAGTCCATTTCTTGCAAGGTCTCTGTGACCTGCTGTGCTCAGTTCCCCATTGCCTTTTAACTAGGACAGCAACAGGGACGCCACTTATCAATTATTCATGCACTTTGCAGTACATTCCAAATCCTTCTGTGTCCATCAGGCTTTCTGTCCATTCCACATTCACCTGACCCAGTCTGCACTTGACCTCTGAACTTGAACCCTTCCTCAGGGTAATCCAGAACCAACGTGCTGACCCAGAATGCACTGGTAGGTTGTGCTCTTGCAGGGGGTTACAGCCACAGCCCCTTAATCCAGAAAGTGAGGCAGAAAGGCTTCACAACCCTAACTGAGGCTCAGCTCCTTACTTTCTTTTCATCATCTTCATCATCATCATGTGAAGCATTGTTAGTGGAATGTCACTTCAGCGCTCTGGGAGCGTGATGGTGGGCACCCAGTCATACACACTGCGGCTCTCCTCACAGAACAGACTCAGCTTGTCCAGAGCGGGGTCTTTCCATGGGTTTGCACTGGGGCTCTGAAATAAAAAAGAATAAGATATTTAGAATCAGAACACCTGAAACAGACATATAGGCTGTGTAGACATGCAGTAACTTGGCAGCATGTGCAGAGCATTCAGACATAGGAGTGATGCATGCATGATTCACTGGCTACCAGCTCCTGACTGATGAGTGGGTGCTCCCGGGAACGTACCGTGACAAGAATGCAGTGCGCGTCCTTGGGCTCGCCGGTCTCGTCTGCGCTCACGAGGTCGGCCAGGCGCTCGATATCATTGACACGCACCACGTTGATGTCGTTGTCGAAGCAGAAAGCCTGGATGAGGGTGAAGTGGATCTGGAGAGCAATGTCACACTCGTACTCCTCATCGGTGGCGAGCACGCAGAATGCCACGCTGTCTGGGTCACTGTGGAAAGGACAAGAGCCAACGTCACAAAACATTCTTTCATGCGTAGGCTTAAAACAAAGACAATTGTAAAAGACAATTGTAGTTAAACGTTTCACGAATTGCAATACTTACACATTCATGACTTTAGCAGATTCATAAACTCCAACTGTCAGGTAGTCCTGCTTCTTAGCAGCGACCAGCAGCTCTTCCAGGGCTGCGCCTGCACTTTGCACCCTTGACAAAAAAATACACATCATCAGAACACTGCGCACTTGGTAAACAGGTATTAAAACATTCAATATAACAGAATACAGTTATATCCATGGGTAAAATATTTACCTATCTGCGTTTTCCATTGTGTTCTCTTGTCCGCGGATCTCTTCCAGAGTCATAGTTATAATCCAAGCGCGATCGGGATTTTGCAGTGAACAGAAAAGGCTGTGTAGTTCTCTATGTAGTCTCTTGCGTTATTCTGAGCTCGGAACAGTCTTTGGGTGGATTTATAGCAGGTCAGCGTAGTTTCTCGACAAGGGGCGGTCTTTTCCGCTCATGCCTCCTACCATTGGCTCAGAGCAGCCGGTATGAGGAAAGCAAAAGTCCCCGGGCAGTTACGTTGAGCATGTTGACAACCCCACGTGGGGCAGGATTACAACCTTTCTTGAAATGCCCCCCACCCACCACCGATTCCCTCTTGCCTTGTCAACATCCAACATCTCCACAATAACTCAAACTTAAAGTAAAGTCCTGTTTACGGTGTCTATCTCTGCAGATAGGCTACTAACACAATACAACCCACTGTGGCTTCAATTGCCCACCTGAATATCACACAGTAAATAACAGTGTGGCATATTTATGACCTACATTTATAATGCATACATATAAATCATGTGGTATTAAACATTTGCTTTTGAAGAATAAACAGAAATATTTTTAGTATCCCTATTATTATTATTATTTTTTTTTTTTTTTTAAGAATGTGATTGTTTGTATTATGATGATCACAGGTGGAGGTCGTAGTTTATTCACCGTGTTGATCATCACTGAATGGAAGGAACCCTGCCTTGTGTTTGGTGGTTATATGATTGGCACCATGTGATGTTTTTCCATGACAGTTATAAAACCATGTCAGACCATCGTCCTACAGGTGATAATGAATCTGAATATCAGATTAGAAGAAAGGAAAGTTGTAGAAAAAAACAACAGTGGAATCGGTAGTGAAATGAATCGATCCCATGATAAACTCTGGAACAATCTTTTAAGGACTGGACTTCCCCAGCGTGGGGAATCACTGCTGTGTTATATATAGCCCATCCAAACTTTCCCTGATGTCTAGTCTTGTCTTGCCCTCAATAAACAGCTTGTTAAAGGTAAACTGGTTACTCAACGCTGTGTTTGCTGTCTGTCCGGGAGTTACAGAACGTTCTCGCGAGCGAGACCGGTGTCCCGGAAAACCTGTCCTGACCCAAATAGGGCGAGATGTCTTGATGGCGACATGTGTTTAGAGGGGTGACCAAAACAGCTTGAGACGGCACACGCCACTTTTTGTTCCCCCATTGAAAATTAAGCTTTAATTGCCAGTCTGTCTTGACGCGTGTCGTTTCTCGGAGAGAAAAGGCGACTTTGTGTTACAACAATACTCACGTCCTCCACCTGCTCCCGGCCCTTTGAGGCTGATGGATGTGTGTGTGTGTGTGTGTGTGTGTGTGTGTGTGTGTGTGTGTGTGTGTGTGTGTGTGTGTGTGTGTGTGTGTGTGTGTGTGTGTGTGTGTGTGTGTGAGAGGGAGAGGGAGTTGATCCAGAGCTTGCGTGCGCCCCACACTCTTTATTACCCCACTCCATTCAGTGCCCTGCGGCAGATGCCCGACAGATGCGCGTGGGCCACTCCCGAAAAGCGCCACGTGCCGCGGCCAGTCGTGACCAGTTTATCTTATCAGTGCCTGTCTGCATGTGTTTACAGTCAACATCGTATCTTTGGAGACAGATGCCGAAGGCTGTGCATGTTTACACACCGGTTGGCTGTTCTTGCATTAACTTGAAAATGATGTTTACTATAGCCTAGTATAAGCACTAATTGAGACTAATGAGTAATTCAGAGACATTAATACTACAAAACAGGGTTATAAGTAGGCCTACTACAAAGTAGCCTACACCTCAGAGATTTGTGAGCATCTCTGGCGGACATTGAGACTAACACTGCCCACGGCATCTTTCGACCATGAGCCAACCAAGCGCCACCGTAGGTGGTGTGACCATACGGGAGGATAGTTTCAGGAATATTTCACTCTGTTGAAGGTTGCTTTCTTTGCAAGTTTCTTGTGAAATGAAAAGTCAAATAATAAACAATTCTGACATGTCTTTGACTGATAGATGAAGATACCTTTAACCTAGTCTCGCTTTGCCAGACCCTCTTCCAAAGCGCCGAATCGACACCAATCGATGAGGCTGCTGAACAACTCGCCCTGCATAGAGCAAAGCGCTCAGTGTCAGACATCTGGACTGACACCGCCACCTGCTGGTCATTCAGACAGTGACCTTTCCCCTCACTACACAACTAGTCTCAACCACACGTCTCACCATGTTGAAGAAGCTCATGGTGACTCATGATGCCAACCTCACACTTGTGAGTCACAAACCAGTCCCCTATATGCTGTTATTCCCCGACAGCTGAGGTTTCTAAAGTCAGACAAATATTGTTTGCCAGCCATGGAGCATGTGAACAGGGGTATGTACAAAAATAGAAATAAGTGTGAGTGAAAAAAGCTACAAATCTTTGAATGAACAGTTTGAATTTACAGTCTACATTAATTTAAAATGCCTGCCTTCAAAATGCCCCTTTATTATCCATACAGGTACATTTACATGTTATGTACATTTAAAAAACAAAACAAATCCAATACAGTGTGAAATTGTAGTACATATAAAAAAAAAAGAAAATCCAATGCATAAACGATTTTTCATAAATCTTGTTGGAATTTTGTGGCTTTTACAGTTTTGAATGCAGTAAGCAGTTTGGCTAAGAGCATGGGGGAAATCCCAGGCTGGCTGTGAAAATCCAAATGGAGGAGCAACAGTCTCCTCACATGACCTTGAGCAAGGCAACTAACTCCCAAAAACTATAATGTTCAAAAGCTGTGGCAAACAGTTCCAGACTGTGGTTGTACCGGTAGCACCGGAGCAGTAATTTGTCTGTGAAAATGTCACTAAAATTGCACCGTAGGTCTGTTAAAGAAGATAAAGAAAGATTATGGAAACTGAGATGAACATTTTAAACAAACTTACATAGGTGTGTAGAGATAACTTCTTAGGTAAATCCTAAAAACAGTTCAAATGTTATCAACACTACAGCGCTGTGGAGGAAGGTCTGGCAAAGCGAGACTAAGCCGACTGTTTCTCCTTTGTAATATTTGATTTCATGTAGGTCTTGTATGGTCGACAGCTTCCTCAAGTTGTACAATTCATCGCCAGACAGATATTCTTCTATGTCTTCGATCAAGAAAAATTCATTCAAAATTCAGTCATTTTGATATATAAAAAAGTTTATTATCATAGATGTCCAGACATGTTTTACATAAAGAGTTGAAATGTACAGAAGAGCTACAATCATTTAAGTGTATTTACATTTAATTCTTGGACTGTGTCAAACATCAGTGCATTTGTTCAACATGATCAACATTTAAAATCTCATTGACTGTCAATTATAACAAAAAGCAGTTCCAATACCATTTAGATTCCATGTATTACTTAGAGTAACATAAAAATACCCCTCCAAAATGACAAAAATGCCTCACTGACAAAACAGGTCATTACATTTCTGAGTATATATACTGCACCAAAGGTTTACTGAGCAAACATTTTAAATCCCTTATTCTGTGCACACAGGTGCTAAGGTATTTCAGACATGTTTAGAAAGGTACTAACAGTCCCATGAAGCTGAAAAAGAGGAGAGTGTAGGGGTGGACTGGGGCTGGCTAACAATGACAACTTCAAGGGTTCAGTGCTCTATATTTTGCAGACATTATTTCTTGCTTTACTGTACAACATAAAAACAAAGCATTCCAAAATTAAAAGGAGCATGGATACCCTTGTTACAAGGGAAATTCTAACAAACTTTACAAGTCTTCTAAATGGCCAAATGTCCTGCAATGGCTTAAGCATTACGGTGGTCCAACAACCACTTTGATCAAGCTTTATGATAATCAAGCAGACTATATTCTACTATGCAATGGATGTTTCCGGCTAGTTTGCAGCGCAAACTGTTGGACTACTTATTTTCACAATAATTTACTATGGGACAGTCATTCATGAGCACCATAGGTTAACATTTAGATCTGCTAGAGGTGATCAGACGGACTAGCGTCAAGCAAAGCTCCCCCTAGAATTTGGTGATAAATAATATTGTCATCAATTAATACTTTTCTTAAAGTAATCTTCTGCCAGTTCTTTATAAGGATTCCTGTAGTGGTGCCAACAAGTTTTGGTCATCAGCACCGTTTTGTGCAATACAATTAGAGCCCTCAGTGCTACTTAAGTTGCACATGGCCTGCAATGTTCTATTCTTGAGGTGGTTTACTCGGCTGAAATATGGAAATCTCTCTCCAGTTCTTTTTGCCCACTGGAACAAGGAAATCAGAAAAAAAGTGCAAATAAAGTAACAGTAGTACATCAGCTGTAGGAGGGGAAAAATATGTCTTGATCATTACTGGTATGTTCCCTTCATCCTTTTGTAAGTTTAAGCCTCCCTCTGGTACCAAAAACATTAGGAATATGGCTCCCTCTGCTGGTTATATTGATCAACACCTCCCTACTACATCTCATCTGAGCGGTGCTGCTGCAGTATGACAGACGGGGGGTTCCGGTCTATCCAGTTATCGTTGGACCCTGTGACCTCGTACGCCACAGCGGACGCCACTGCGACATCAATGGATCCTTCCTGTAAGGCCCCTACTCCGCCAGTCGGCCCGGCCTTCATCTCTGCAGCCTGAGCGGGGCTGGGGAAATCTGCCGAGGAGTTGCTGTTGACTCCTGTTTCAGAGTCAGGCTGCTCCACCCTCTGGTAGTCGGGGGTGTGATTCTTCTGACCGCCTGCAAAGATGGCTTTAACGTTTTCTACATCTGCTTGGGGCAGTAAGAGGAGCTCCTCATCTTCAGCC
Organism: Sander lucioperca; assembly: GCF_008315115.2. NCBI lineage: Eukaryota > Metazoa > Chordata > Actinopteri > Perciformes > Percidae > Sander > Sander lucioperca. The sequence goes on from NC_050174.1 coordinate 8,753,695, forward strand.
TCAGGGTAGGATATGGCATCTGTGCTTTCTGGCAGTGAGCGCAAGGTCCGGGAGATGACTGCAAGAAAGATAGATAGATAGTTAGATAGTTAGATAGATATAGATAGATAGTTAGTTAGATAGATATAGATAGTTAGTTAGATAGTTAGATAGTTAGTTAGTTAGATAGTTAGTTAGTTAGTTATGGGTACCAAAAAGACATGGCAATAAAGCTTGGAAAATGATTAATTGTGAGGTAACTCACTGGAGGAGGGTGTGTAGAGTTCCTTCTGTTCTCTGTTTCCGCCAAATGGATTAACGGACGGGAAGATGATGAGACAGAAAGAGAGTAGGAAGACCTGGAGGGCAAAGCCAAGGAGAGAGTGAAAAAACAAAATAAAATACTGCAGCATGACAAAGAACTTGACACTTCATACAGGAACAATAATCAGGAGAGAAAAACAAGTCAACAAATTTACCATGACACAAGTGCTGGTTGTGCTGGCCTTCATTGTCGACATCTTCACCATAGCCTGTAGCTTCCTCAGTTGCTCTATCAAGGAGCTGTTAGAACCAAGACGACACATTTACTTTAACAGCCATCAACAGATTCAAAAATACTTTCTAGACACGTGTTATTACGTGTTCATACAAAAGCAATATTTCAGAGTTCTTACATGTTCTGTTTCTGAAGCATTTGGACTTTCTTCTGTAGTTCCAGGTTGTGTGCAGTACAGATGGCAACCCTGTGATAGACATTTAGTAATTAGTATATTTATCCAAATGTACATAGAGTATTGGACCAACCATAAAAGGAAAGACGTATAATAAATCACTGCTAGCATAACTAGCCACAGGGAACTAGGCAGACAGAATTGTTGCTCAGTTCTTCTTTAAGTTCTCCCTGCAGCGTGTGTTCTTGAGCTTGACAGAATAGCTACAACTCCTCACACTGTATATTAATAACCGTGTTTTAAGACAAAAATATCTCTTGACTGTAGGGCCGCAAAAATTTGTCGATTCATCAATTTGCTGATTGACAAAAAAAAAGAATTGCCAACTATTTTGATAATCAAATTATCGTTTCAGTCATCTTCTAAGGTAGAAATGCAGAACACGACCTAGTTCCAAGTTCTTATCCTAAGAACACATGTAAACATGTCTAGAGGTCGACCGATTCATCGGTTTTGCCGATTAATCGGCACCGATAGTTGATTGGTGGAACTATCGTTATCGGCAAAAATCCATACCGATGGTTGCATCCGTTGCTGGAGCGACTGAGAAGCGCGCGCTGTCATTCATTACACAGAGCTGAGAAGGGTCTGCTGGCATCATGCATTACAGAGGCGAAATAAAAACTATCACTGATGCCTCGTGTTGTTTATTTTCGACACGTGTTACTGCGCGCTGCACGGAGAGCACATGCTGTGCGGAGAAGGCTGACATCAGATGCGCGTTTAAAGCATCGACAGCAAAAAGGTATGTATACAGTACATTTTGTCATATCATTATAAAGTTATTAATTTGTTGAATAGATGCTGCATTAGTAGAGAAAGAACAGCACAACAGTATGATTGTTTGCTTTCGAGGCTGAGATGACGCTAAACATTAGTAGTATGCTAACTTACCTCAAGCGGTTAAAACACTGACAAAAATAAACGCAAGTCCCACCCAAATGTCAGAATCAGAACCCTAAAGGATCGTCCACGATCCCAAACGGCACCTCTGATTCATATTTAGATCATTTAATAACAGTTAAACGTAGAGACTACTGATTGCTGCAGCTAAAAGCTAACGAGTTAGCCGTCACGGGCGTGTCTTTGGTGTCTTTCTAGCCTTTACAGGTGATTTTCTATCCAGCCTGGAAGTTGTGCCTTTTTTCGGGGTTGTTGAGCATTAAATCCAAACTGTTACATCCAAGATTTATCCACTTGATGTCCATAATTCATCATGTTTTCGGTAATTTCTGCCGCTAACTCCGTGCTACCCATAGACAGTAGGTGCTACCGACAAGGGAATCTCCCATGATGCCTTTGTTTATGTTTTCAACCAATGGGACGGCAGGTCCGTCACACATTACACCTTATATGGGCATCCAAGCGAGAACAAAAGAGTATAGTGGGAAAGATAGATCCCTCCAGGTCAGAGATCGTCTGTTACCGTTCTAAACCGTTCTATAGAGAAGAATGGCATCACTGTTTTGAGATTTGACATACATTTGGGCCTTTTTTGAAGAAATGTAAATAGTTTGTCCTTTATATGAATTATAATGCTCATTATGTTTATTTTTGCACTGGATGACTCCAAATATGTAGGAGAACTGTTTTAGACAACACACATGCTTGTGTAGCATTGCTGTGGGTGTAATATCAATAAATATGACATTATTATTTTGATTATTGGCAAAAGCGTCTGGACTTTTTTTGAAACAATGTATATATTTTGTCAACTGTATAAGTTATAAATACTATCAGTCGATTAATCGGTTATCGGCAAATACGGCCCAACCTAGCTATCGGTATCGGTAAAATCCACTATCGGTCGACCTCTAAACATGTCTGTATCTATGTTTAATAATTGAATAGAGAGAATTCATTTCTCACTTGTAGTCATTTTAACCTCTTCATCTCACCTGTTTTCCAGTCCATCAACATAGACCTTCTTCTTCTTGCGGCTCTCCTGAGCAGACTGCTTGTTGCGGATCTTCCTCCTGACCTTCTTCAAGGTCCTCTCCTCTGCCTGTTACACAGAGAGGAGGCTTTCACCACAATGTTGAAACGCACACACACACACACACACACACACACACACACACACACACACACAGTGTTTCCTCTATGTTGATTTTGTAGTAGCGGCCCACCATGGCAAAATTTCTGCTACCACGGTATCAGAAATAGGGCTGTACAAAAAATGTTCGGCCAGACCTTCCCCCACTGCTAAAAAAAAAATCCTAAAGAAAACACTGTGTATATATATATATATATATATATATATATATACACACATATACACATATATACACACACTTGCTAAAAACACTTACAACATTTGCAGATGTTCTTATCCAGGGCAGTTTACAATGCTGCCTATTAACACAAGTAAATTAAAAAAACGTGTCGGCATGTACATTACCTTTGTAAGAGGCATGTGTGTGGGAATAGTTGCTCCCTCTTTCCCCAAAAGCCGCTTCTCCTCCTCAGTGAGCACAATCTCTTTAAACTGGAACTAAATGGAGAAAAGACCAACATTTTTTTTATCACCTATACAAGATGGTACCACAGTTGCAGCATGTAACATGCAAAGAATCAGCTTGCCAATCATGTCACAAACAAATGAGGCATACCAAACTGAAACTTTCAGGTTTCTTCCAACAAACTTTTCGGTTTGACCAAAATAAATTAGGAAAAGTGGGAAAAACTGACCTGGTTGGCTTGAGTTGAATCTTGTGTCGAGTCCTCTATGGCCAAAGTGCAGGGCAGCTCGTCTGTGATGTCCTCCTCTATGTCCTCCTCTATGTCCTCACTCACCAAGTCGTCTGACACGAGAGAAGTTTTATTTAAAATAAACTTAATCTGCCATACTGATCTCCCAGGCAAGTTAAGTGCCCCCATGTGTTGCAGCATCCCTCAGAATGTGCACTGACAATGTGTTTTGTAGGCATTTATCAAGGGGTTAAGTGGATAAGTTACAAAATATGAATATATCTAAGCCTGTAGAACTTATAAATGACATCAGAATCAGAGAGTTCTTGGACTACACGTACCCAGATCAATGAAGACATCTGTATCTGGCTTCTCTGCCCTCACACTCTGCAGGACATCCATGTTCCCGCCTCCGCTCTGCAGCAGAGAGTAGCTGTGATCCGCCTGGACTGTTAGGACCTCCAGGCTCTTTGTCTGCAGCTCTCCAGGGGCCAGGACAGGATCAGAGTGCATCGGGCTGGGCTGGGTGTAGCTGGGACTAGGAACAACATCACTATCGCTGCCCTGAGGACTCGGGCATCCCAGAAGGTTGTTGCTTCCAGCCCCAGTGCTGCTGTCGTCGGAAATGCCGCTGTCACTGCCCAAGGGAGAATGAGAGGGACAGATAGCCCCCATGTTGTACTCTCCCTCTAACAAGCTGGACAGAAAGTCTTCAGTGTCCATTCCTGTCAGCATCTGGGAGAAGAAAAACTGTGTTAGCTTTAACACCAAGACTACTGCACATAGAAATACACAGTAGTAGCATTTTTGAGTCATCCAAAATGAAAGAGAAACAAATGGGTAAATATGATATACTTCATCCTATGTTTATATTTCTTTTCTGTGAATGAAGTCTTACATCTTGCTCAAAAAGCCAGGATTCAATGAGCTCATTTCCATCAGGAAAGAGCGGCTCAGTAGATCCATCCTCTCCATTTTGGAACAGCAGCCCTAACAGGTCTGTTCCATCCATGTCTGGAAGGTCCTCAGTGGCTGACATCTGTAGCAACACAGCAGCATATAGACCAAAGCATTTTGTTAACGACATCTATTTTAGTATGACAATACAAGTATAATGTCAGACTAGACATTGTCTGGGATGTAGGGTTTCGCAAATGTGTGACATAGGCCTAGCTTAAAAGTAATTTATTATACTCATAGGTTGCATAACATTAAGTAGTGCTGAAACTATTTGTCGATTTATCAATTTTAAAAATCAGTTTTTCTTTTAAGACATTTATCTAGCACAAATACCTGTTAGAAGATGCTAATATCTTTGGATTTTTGAACTTTTGATCAGACAAAACAAGCAATTTAAAGATGTCCTTTTTGGCTCTGGCAAGTTGTGATGAAAATAAGAAAATATGACCGGTAGATAATGAAAATTATTGTTAGTTGCAGCATTACAGTTAAGTGATTTTTCTGAATTCATTTGACAGTTCTAGCTGACTGAAATGAACGCTGACTGTCTCTAAATTCTTTAGTATCATGATTGCTTATCAGAGATCCTTCCACACACCTTAGCTGTGCCTAAATGCTGATAGGTCACTTCATTTAACCCTTCATATTCACAATCTGAATAGGCAGTTCTGAAGGGTTTATTTTTGCGGTCTAATGTTGATTGTCAAAATATGAATTGACAAAATAATATTACAACTGATGACTTTATAAATATTATTTTTTAGAATATCTTAGGCCCTGACGGTTCCCCACTGATAACAAGTCATGCCCCAAAAAATATATATATAGCTATAGAATTGTTGATAGTATAACAGTGATAGCCTACTTGTGTCACAGGACAAAAGAAAGCTATAGTAAATGGAGTGATGGTCCACTAAGCTTCCACCCTACATTAAGTGTCTGATTGCTTGGGTTGTGTTTTGTAGCTTGCCCCACACGCTGATTTACATGCGGATGCTGTAACGTCAGGTGCATGTGGATACTGTTTTGATTGTGAGGAGTTTAAATTAACTCCGCAGTCACAATAGTTAGGGTGATATGATATCTAAAGTATGATAGATTATGCTTCCACGTCAATGGGTCAATAACACGTATACTAAAGTGCCATATTAACAGCTTCATATTGCATCATTGCCACGCTGCCATCATGACCTCATCTTATATTGAGCCCCGCCCCCACATGCCTTTGTCACGAGATACAATATAAAGTGTCAAAACAAATAGGATGTACAGCCTTTAGTTACTTCCAGAGCCATATCTCAATCACTCTGGTTACTTCCAGGAAATGACTATGCTGCATTGCCTGCCGAGGTAAACAAAAAAGAAAAGAAAAGAAAAAGAAAAGACATGATTGCAGTTTGGATGCAGGGTGTCTTTGTCTTGCAAAACAGAAGCATTGTCTTGCCATAAGTCACAAACGAAATGACTCACCTAACGTACGGTAGCAGTGGACATATACGAGCGATATGATTCATGAGCTTTTGATTGTAACGAGCAGAAAAACAAACTGCGTTGTAAGGAAATGTCTGCTAACATCGGAAGTGCCAGCTAACGTTAGTGTTAGCTTAATAATCCTGTAATAATCTTTACCTAGAGGGCGTTGTACCTCGTTACATTAAACACGCTGAAAAACATTAAACACGGTTAATGTCGACTTTCATTTTCTTACCGTTTGATGACAGGAGACAAAATACCATTCGAGTGAGTGCGTTCAGATGTCTTTTGGTGTCTTCGGCGTTTCTTCGCTGGTCTACAGTCACAGCGCTATCTCCTGAAACTACCTTCCAACAAGGCAAAAATTGCGTCATCACGTAAAGGCGGATATGAGTACGTGGACTTCTTGGGTGATTCTGGGAAGTGTAGTACCTACCATGTACTGTACTCATGAATGATTGCCCTGCTTTCTGCATACACACAATTGGGTGTAGCAGGAAAATGCATTAAATACATGAAAATTATCCTTAATTACATTATCATTAGTATGTGTATCACATGTATGATGTAAAATAGCAAAAAAAATTATAAACAATGCTTTGGTTGTGAAGCCAGTGAATGCACCCTTAGAGTATTTAAAATGAAACCTAAAAAATATAATATATGAATATATATTTAATTAAAAATAAACAATACCCCACTAATGTGTCTTGGGTGCTGTTATGTAGCTTGCCTCACACTCTCATACAAGAGTCAGTATTGTATTATGTTGTGTTATTTTGCTGTAGAACACAACAAAAAAGCTAGATACTGTGCAAAGAACAATTGCTCAAAAATACCAGTGAATGCACCTTTAGTGTTGAAATGATAAAACATATACAAAAGCATAATAAGCTTTAAAAAATGTTTAATAAAAAAAAGAATGCATTTAAATTTTAAATTTATTTTAATCAACACATAAGCATGAATATGGCATCAGAGTATTAAAAAAAACGAATAACTGAATCTCGTACCGAAAGTGTCTGAGCTAAAACTGAAAAAAATGTATTTTGCCACATGAACAACTAATAACTTGATGGTTGGTAATGGTATGTTGGTATTTGTAGTTTAATTAAGATAATTCAGGTCAATCAGTCTAACAGCAGGAACATCTCATAGAGATATATCACATAAGATCATCATGTCATCACAAACATTAAGGATTATAAACCAGTCTGGCTGATTTCATAACATGATAGAAAACTAAGGCATCGAAGAAAAGTGTAATTAAACATTAAAGACACAATGTTTCACCAATTTATCACCTCAGCTTAATGTTTGGGTTTCTAACTCTTTTATTTAAGATTTATGCTACATTGATTTCTCATAGGGTTTATTGGTGTTCCAGTACAATTGAGCATAGAATAGGCTATAAATATCTGGCCTACGTGACCAAAATAAAAAGTTGTGTATGCCATCTAATCATCATTATGTTTACTTAAATAAATTGTATTTCATAACATTTTCAAATCTCATGAGTATTACAGGTCCCTGGCCCTGTCAAAAAAGGAAGAAAACAATGATTTGCTGCCAGCAATCTTCTCACAGAGAATAATATTAGTTACTAGAAGAAATATACTAAAGTAAGAAATCCCAGATTTTAGGAGCTGAGTGGGGTTATATACCATGATTTCAATTTAAACTGCTGGCCTGAAAAGCATTTACTTGTAATGAAATCCATGCAATCTCATCCCAGACTATAAAGTCAATTAATTTCCAGAGCGTAGCAGAGCATTATGTCACAGAATCACACAGAGTTTAGATGTGTGCCTTAAACTACGGTACACTTTTAGCCGTTCCTTTTTACTCTTTGTAGTTGGTCTGACCACCTTTTTGACCGTCGGCATGCTCTCAACAGCCCGTTGCTTGTGAGCACGATGTAACAGGATCCTATAGACCCCCGTGATGGAGCTCCTGCAGTCTTTCCCCTGGTTGTTGAGGATGTGTTCTAAAGTGATTCCTAGTGTCTCCAGTGCCGCGTTTACCTCCATCTCTTCTTCCCCAAGTTCAGAAGGATCAGTCTCTGCTAGGTACGACGGGTCTAGTTTAAAGGGCTCCATGGCATGCGGGAAGTCCACAGGGAGCAGCCACTCACAGCCCATCATCTGCTCCACTGTACAACGCTCAGATGGTATGGGTTGCAGGATTCCCCTGATCAGCCTCTGGCATGCCTCTGGCACCCACGAGGGCAGGATGTAGGCCCCCTCCAGGATGCATCGCTTTAGTTTGGCCACAGTGTCTGCCCTGAATGGCATGGTGCATGTCACCATAAAAAACAGCATCACACCCAGGGCCCAGATGTCTACAAAGACACCGACATAGTGCTCATCTCGAAAGAGCTCAGGCGCTGCGTAAGGCGGAGAGCCACAGAATGTGTTGAGTGTCTCACTGCGGCGGCTCAGTGTGCTAAAGCCAAAGTCCCCCACCTTGACACAAGAGCTGCTGGTGTAGAAGACGTTTTCTGCCTTCAGGTCACGGTGGATGATGTTGTTTTCATGCTGTGGCAGAACAAGAAGAAACTGCATTATGTAAGTGCCATCTACTTTCACGTCAAGTGTGATGTGGAAATTTGAAGCCTCCAATGCACATACACTGAGAATTGACTTTTCAGTGAGGAAGCAGACATATTGTGTCCAGCAGTTCAACTTTTGAAAGGAACAATATTTGCATTTTCATAAGATTCTGGATTTTTCCATAAGAGAGAAGAAAGAGAGCATTCTTAAACCAGTAATCTTTTTTTTTTTGGTGGAAAAACATATCAGACCCAAATCATTAATACAAGGAGAGTATTTTTTGTGTTTTAAAACGTGTGGCTGGGATCTTGATTAAAAACACATCCGGACCAGACAGAAATCAATGAACATGTAGTTTCTTCAGTTGCAACTGAAATTCTGCTGATCCAGTAAAGCTGCATCGAGGACAAATGTATAAAGATAATTTTCCTAATCCACGAGAGCCCTTTTATACTATCATTATACTGTTCGTCATACAGAAATATTCTAGGGATCAAAAGAATATTTAGTTGAATCTACCATCACGCATCATGTGATGCATCAAGACCAGCCGTGGGTAAGCAGTCTGTACTAACAGAAATTGTCAAATGAGATTAATTAGGTTAGAAGATTAGATAAAATTTTAATGACCCCATGGTTAAAACCAGGTCATTGAAGCAGCAGAGAATAGGCTACTAAACATTTCATAACCAACATGTAGCAGACAGTATAGGTCATCTTAAAGGGTAACTACCGTTTTTTTTCAACCTGTTTTTCCTATGTTTTTATGTCTAAGTGACTGATGCGAACAACAATCTTTGAAATTGAGCGAGATCGCTGCAGTTGGTAGCGGCGAAACAAGCTACAATGTAAGTTATGGGGCAATTGTTCAGCTTGTATTTACCTTCACAAAAGTGCTCATTTTGTCACTGACAGGCTCAGATTAGTATTCTAAGTGTCTGACAACATTATGGTAAGGATTTCTAAGGAGGTCGACCTTAATAATAATCAGTAATTTTAGCATCGTAAAATACAATTCAATCAAAGTCGACAGAAACAAAGCAAAACTATGAAAAGCCGTTTTGGGTCGTCTTTCCACTTTTCCAACCATCAAACACATAGTTTACCGATTTACATGTGAAAATATGTTGGCTCTATACACGCTAAAGAGTATTGCTTTTTTAAATGGAGTCTGGTGGGTTTAGCGCTAGCGACTTCAGAGCTGTTTCTGGTTAAACAGAAAGGTCTCAAAGAGGTTTTAAAGGTCTATCTCTGAATGGATTCTTTCCATAATGTTGTCAGAAACTACGAATACTAATCTGAGCCTGTCAGTGGCAAAACGAGCACTTTTGTGAATACAATCTGGACAACTGCCCTATTAACTTACACTGTAGCTTGTTTCGCCGCTGACGACTGCAGCGATCTTGCTTAATACTGAACCAATGTCAAAGATTGTTGTTCCCGTCAGTCACTTAGACACAAAAACATAGAGAAATAGGGGGTTGAAAAAAATGGTAGTTACCCTTTAATGGTCAATTTTGTAGTTATTTGTCAATTAACAGTGCTGGAAAGATTGTGGCTGACCCTTCCCACCCCAGCCACAAACTCTTTGAGACACTCCCCTCTGGCAGGAGGCTGAGGTCCATGAGGACCAAAACCTCACATCACAAGGACAGTTTTTTCCCCTCCGCCACTAGCCTTATTAACAAGGCCCGGAAACCACCCTGACTCTCTCCACACCTCACCTCTGGCTCTACATGCCACTGTACTTAATCTGCTGTTCTGCTCTTTTTATGTTAATTCTTACTCTCTTATTTTTAATACATTCTGTGTGTGTGTGTATATATATATATATATATATATATATATATATATATATATATATTTAAACTTATATTGTTTGTTCTGTTTAACCTGTTTGTTTAACTTATTTTAGAGAATGTGTGACATGCACCTACAACACCAAAACAAATTCCTTGTATGTGTAAAAAACGTACTTGGCAATAAAGCTTTTCTTTTTTTTTTTTTTTACGATTTTTTTTTGGGGGCATTTTAGGCCTTTATTTGTATAGGACAGCTTAGATTTGAAAGGGGAGAGAGAGGGGAATGACATGCAGCAAAGGGCCGCAAGTCGGAGTCGAACCCGCAGCCGCTGCATCGAGGAGTAAACCTCTATACATGGGCGCCCACTCTACCAGGTGAGCTAACCAGGCGCCCAGGCAATAAAGCTTTTCTGATTCTGATTCTGATTCTAATCAAATTAGGGCTGAAACGATTACTCGAATAATTCGAATAATTCGATTACAAAAAAGCTTCGAGGCAAATTCTCTGCCTTGAAGCTTTGTTTAATTCCAATCAGTTGCGTTATGCGGCCAGCTCCGCTCAGAGTCATTGTTTCACACTGACTGTTATTAACGACGCACACAACATTCAGTGGCGCGATGGCGGAGAGCACGGAGCTAGCGGCGGAAATGACCGAAAATGTGATAAATTATGGACATCAAGTGGATAAATCTAGGATGTAAGAGTTTGGATTTATTGCTCAACAACTCCGAAAAAAGGCACAACTTCCAGGCTGGATAGAAAAACTCCTGAGAAGGCTAAAATGACACCAAAGACACCCCCTGTGATGGCTAACTCCTTAGCTTTTAGCAGGAAAAATCGGTAAGAAGCTACGTTTTATAACAGTTGTGTAACTGTTATAACTCATCTTATGCTTTGTGTGTGGGCTTAATTGAATCATGAGAGACTAAGCTTTCAATTGTTGTGTCGCATGGCGATATATTTTTAAGAATTAATGCTTTAAAGTTATAAAAACGTTCATGAGTGGAGGTTACAGCGATGCCACAGCCACAAAGTGTGCCGTCCATGGTACAGTGATCCTTGAGGCAAAATCATTTTTTATCCGATTACTCAATTAATCGATGAAATAATCGCTAGAATATTCGATTACAAAAATAATCGTTAGCTGCAGCCCTAAATCAAATCTTATATAGGTTACATTCAGATTAAGATCTAGTTTTCTATTATTTTACTTGAACATACCACTTCAATATAAACTTATATTTACTAACCATGTGTTTAACAGCAGAGAGGATCTGAGCGAAGACAATCTTGCTATCAGTGTCAGAAAGTTTCCCCTCTGTAGTAATCTTTGTGTAGAGCTCCCCTCCCCCTGCGTACTCCATCACCAGGTGTAATCGTGACAACGTCTCCACCACCTAAAGGAGAAAAAGAATGACCAGAATGTCCGAGTGCATTTAAAAACAAAAGTATATATGTCGGGCTGGATGAAGTGATCACGGAGAAAAGCCCCTTGGGACTAGATAAAGTTCATTTATAAATCAATATATGAGTGTGTATGAGTCAAACCTCATAGAGGCGTATAATGTTGGGATGGTGTAGTTTCTCCATGCTAGAGATCTCTCTGGACAGCAGCCTCTGGGTCTTCTGATCCAGCTTGGTTTTGTCTAGGATCTTTATAGCCACTTTGTCTGGTGAGTCCAAGGGAGAACATTAAGGTCAACGATCAGTGGAAAAACAAATCATTTCTACAAAAGAGTCAGCTGTACAGATTATATAAAAGCATGCCGAAAAATAGCATTTCAGCTGAAACTTGATAGGAAAAATATTTTTTTTTAAATTCGTTGACTTTTAAAAAAAAAAAAAAAAAAATCAGGATACAAGTGCTCCCATTGTGTCTATCATCATTAACATATTCCACTTTTCTGAGAAAGTATGCATTACATGTGTTACATAAATCTTAAGTAAATACAGGATAGAAAATGTGCGCCTGGTTCCACCCAGCAATCACAGAATTGCCCCTGAAGTGACCGAGCCTGATGCTCTCCTCTAGATAACTTGATGAAGGATTAGCTGCCCTCAGAAACCAATGTTCTTGATTATGTTCTCCCAGGGGATCAATTCTTACTTTAAGCCCTATCTTGAAAGTAAAATTTGCTTTCATAAAAAAAGGAATTATAGCTCTTTTTCTGTCATACTGGGGTGACTTGGAAATATTACGTTAAGTCAGGGTGATGATCAAATATGATAGGGACACAGAGTGCTGAGTTAGCTACATTGTCCTGGAATCAAATTTAATTTACCACATTTAAAAATGTGTTGAGAAGAAAACTTTCAAGACGTACAACAATTTTAGAGCCAATAAAGATCAAAATACTTTACGTATATCAAATTCAAACAACTGGTATCTTTACTGTATTCTGTTAAATGATTCATAAAGAGAAGTTAAATAGACCTCAGGTAACTGAATACAGAAAAGTTCTTAAGAGGCAAAATGGTGTTGAGATATCTAATTGTGCATCCATATGCATTATTCAGGCTGGTATTAGGCTCTCTTTCAGCTGTGACATACCTTTCAATAGGAGCATTCAAAATGCATCACAGCTCATATTGTTTTTAGCGGACTAAATGATACCACTTACACAGAGAGAGAGAGAGAGAGAGAGAGAGAGAGAGAGAGAGAGAGAGAGAGAGAGATATTCTCCTCCCTCTCTTCAGCCTTTGATGAGGCATGCAGCAATTTTAGTCGTCGCTAAGGAAACTGGAGATCTCTAATCAATCCATCTGTTCAAGGGCAGCAGACAGTCTGTCTCTTCGTGGCTGAATCAGCCCCCTGGCAAGGCACACATCACCTTTTTAGTGAATTGCTACGTAAGGACACACTTGTTAGTGTTGCAGCCCATTGATAGAAACAGCTCATCAGCCAAATTATCACTTAAATCTAATTAAAAGCCAGAGCGAATGTGAAGATGTCTATCTTTAAAGATAGATGTGCAATTTAAACTGTGTAGTATAATTGCCACTCTCTAATAGAGGTTTTCATGTACTTGAGTGCAGGTGCTTTAACAGTTGCGTTTCACTGATGTCTCATAATTTCTTACCTTTAGTGAGGGCATGAATTCCTAGCTTGACATGGGAGAAATTTCCGCAGCCAATCTCTCCTCGAATTTTGTAGAAGCCGATTCTTCTGCCCAATGTTAGCTCACGGACCACCCTGTGACCAGATTACATAACAGAAGATGTAACACTAAATATTCTCTATGATATACTACAGTGTAGCCTCCATAATAAAGAAGTTCATCATCTGGTGAGTCAAAACAGCTAATAGAAATACAACACATTGTGATTCTAAAATAACTTACAGCCACAAAGGACCTATGAAAGGAGGGGGTTACTGCTTCATCTCTTGACTACCTACCTTTCATCCTGGCACATATCCAGGTTCAGCCTTTCCAGTGGAGTGAGGCGGCGGATGGTGGCTCCCTCATCATCTGTGTTGATGTCTGAGCTGTCCTGGCGGCTCCAGCGCGTGTACCTTTGGCCACCAGGGACCACAGCTGTGCCTCTAACTGAACCTCCGACAGAGTCTCCATTAGAATCCCCGGTGTCTGCCCCAGAAACTGAGATGCTCCCACCAGTGCCGGCTACCCCTGGCCCCCTAGAGCCTGCTGTCCCAGCCCCAGCTTCAGCCCCTTCTGGGCTGCTCTCAAAGGGGCAGACAGCAGTCATCCTGCAACGCCCAGGGTTGTGTGGGCTTAGCTCATGGCTGGGGGTGGTGGAGGACTGGATGCCCAATTAAAAATAATATATATTATTTTTGTGGCTCATTGCACAATGATTGATGTTCCTACATTATGCAAGTGCCTTTTCAAATCTACCCCTTTAATATGGGTGGGATATAAAAATGAAAATGTGACTCTGTGGATGTATTGTTTACTGCAACTGCGAATCAATAAAAAATCTAAAAATAAATTTAAAAAAATCTACCCCTTTAAACTAAAACTACTAAAACTAAAACTTTAGGAACATATTTGGTGCTGCTTCTATTTATCTGCATTGCAAGGTATCATACATTTATTTTAAGACCACAGCAATATATGTTCTATTTTTCTTGTGTAATCATATCAGATTAACAATACATGTATATACAAAAGTTAAATAGCTAGCAGCAATACAAAAATAATAATTGTTATACTATCATAGATCCAATATCATAGATCCGATGTAAAAGTTGATTTAGAGCAAATTCAAATGGGACAAAAACCTTGACCTACCTTCAGACGTGTGAGGCATTTAGAAGGTAAATTCTTTCAGTGTCCATGCTGAAATCGCATAGCTATTTAGACAACTGAGTCATTAACCAAATGTTTTGAATGTGTTTTCCTGCATTTCAACAAAATGGCACAGAACAGAAATAATTATTTCTATGGTACAGAACCTCCAGTCTGTGGACCCAAGCACATGCTGCATCCAGAATTTCCCAAATCTGCTGCAGCTGCAAATAATGAAATATCAGTTTATCATCTGAAGCTTGATGAAGTTGCAGTCTTGTTGCATTTCAAGAATGCCCAGTAGTTGAAACCTTAGTTTTCCTTATGTGAAGCTGTCAAAGAAAAGGTGATGAGGCTGGAGATCACATCAACCATGCATTCCCTCTCACTGTTGTCTCTTGCTGAATAGGTCTGCGGAGCTTTAATGGGCTCTTTTGAGTCTCCAGGGTATAAATAGGCCACAGGTTGAGGAGGAGGGAAGAGGAGCTGGATGGGGGGGGGGGTTGGAGGAAAGAAGTCGAACAGATGATAGTGTCAGGGTGCAGCCGTGGGGCGTTTAATGAGACAACCTGGAATGAAGCACAAGAGAGATACAAAAAAATGAATCTTATTTATTTTAACTTTGGTAACCCTCCATTTCCTTTTTAATGTCTAGTTACTGTGTTGTAATCCATTTTCTTTTTATAGTTTATTACCTACTAGTACCTTTATTATATAATATTTATCATTTGGCAATTTTGTAGATTTTTTTTATGGGTCAAGAATTTGTGCAAAACCATAGAATACATGTTTTTTAACTCTCCATGTGCACGAGTTTGTGTGCACATGTCAACACAAGTGTGCCTGTGCAGTATCTGCTTGAGTGTCTGTTAATGTGTATTGTAATTAGGGCTGGGTAAATCGCTAAAAAATGTTCAATACCGATACCGTGAATTCAATACTGGTTCATGAACGACTTTTTTCGATTTTGCAGACATATATATTTTTTTTTAATACCAAGTGACAACTCAAAAAATCCAAAAGTAAATAAAAACTGATGATGTACTTTCAACCAGCCAAACAAGTCAATTGTTCAACCTGACACCTGAATAGAAAATACCACAGTGAATGGCATGTATACAAACAATATACTTCACCTGAACTACGATCTACAGCCTTCCCAGTATTCAATCTGCCGAGTGTTGCCACAGTAACAGTTTGAACTCATGTGGCAAATGAGCTGTCTAATGTTGCATTAAAGGATAATAATCTTCAATATTTTTTTTCTTTTTATCAATAAAACCCATTAAAAGCTCAAAACCAAAGAATTAATTGATCCAACAACAAGCCTTTGTTGCTGTAGCCTGATAAAGATTCCCCCCCCCATTGTTGTCTAAAAACTATTAAAAACCCCGTAGCACTGGCTGTAAATGTTTTCCATTATGATGAACATGGCTGCTGTAATTAATTTTGATTCCGTCCCACATGAACACTCCTGGTGCCGTATACTCGCTAGCACACCAAATATGTTATTATCCGTGGCTGAAAATAGTCTCCAATAAATGCACTAATTACTCCCCTTTAATTTTTGATAAACAATACAGTGCCCCAGCTGTATTCTATCCAATTAAACTATATCTCAACTAGGAATGAATGGGCTTGGTGGTGAGTGTGACTGTCAGGATAGGGAAGTTGGAAAAATTAGATACAGACTAACACGTTTTGATCACATTTGTTGATAAGGAAAATATAGAATCACTCTAACAGGGAGTCCAGTTTTAAATAAATTGAGTTGTTTTCAGAAGAAGACATTGTCATGACATAACATGGTATGTATAAGGCAGGAACAGAAATGGTTACTTAGTGTAACATGGTGCTTTGGAAGGTGTTCTCTCCGTTTTTATATTAAGATGAATGAATCTATATTAAAGCCTCACTAGGAAATCAAAGCAGTTCTCCTTTGTGAGGTGTTCAGTCTCCCAGCCTTCAAACACTTTCCTACCATCGCGCCATGAATATCTAAGCATTGATCTCGGGCAGCCTAAAAGGACTTAGTAAGAAAGGAGAGGCCTTCACTTTACAGCACAAAGCAGCAAGCCCTGAATACCAGCCTTTTATATATGTAAATAAAAAGACTAAAAGGACAACCATGCATGAAATAAACATCAATAATGAGAGCAGAGCAATAGGAGTTTTGGGATAAAATCACCATCAGGGAATTATATTTTTTCAATTGTAGATTAATATTTACTTATTAGTTTATTTACTGAATAAGTATTGATTAATATGTCTTGGAATGTAGCTAGTATCTCAAACTGTTTTACATCTTTTTTTTTACTCCAAAATATCTACTAGTATCTATTCATCTTAATATATACTGTATATTCCTTAAATCTCTAACAGAGAGTGAGACACACTCTGCCATATAGAGTACAGCCATTTGAAATGACTAGATCTACTGACAATTCCTTTAAGTGGTGAATATCTACCCACAGAGGATCCATAGACGACTAATAGTAACCCAGATTGCTTTGTGCTTTGCTTTTACTGGATAACAGAACTATCTGGTTGCTTGGTGATGGACACTGACCGAGCGTGTTTATTTGTCTTTTATTCATGCTGAGAATTAGGCATTTAACTGGCACTGGGTGCCAAGAAAGAGAAGATGCAGTGCCATGTTAACAGTTATACAGTGCTGCATTTAGCCTCAGGCCTAGTTCACAAGTCACGGTTATTTAAAAAAAGTGTTTGTTTTACAAAAAAATACCGTCCACACATGCACTGTTTAGAAAAATCTCCGTCCACATGAAAACGCAAAAAAACACAATTGAAGCACTGTCAAGAGCACGCCGTGCCAACAGGTGGTGATATAACCTGAGCAAAGAAGAAAAAGAAGATGTTGGCCAATCAGAAGCCTGAAAAAAGCTGTTACCTGAAGACTACCCACCAACTAGAAGTCCAACGTTTTTGTCTAAGACCGACGCAGTGTTGGATTATGTAGCAGACTTAGCAGTGTCATTCTGACGCTTCTGTTACACAATACAATGGAATAGTAACTGTACATTATGTGTAAACATAATGTATGTAACGTATGTAAAAAGTCATGCTAGCAAGCCTGTTACCAGTATTATTATGGCCATGTCTGCCATTGCAAGAAATGTTGTCTCATATGTGACGCCTCACAAAAGGAGATAACAGGGCATACTCTGACGTTACAAGCCAAAAACTCTGTTTTCCCTGTCTACACGACAGTTTCTAAAAGTCTTCACCCTTCCGTTGCTGGGGAGAGGGACCTTGCTTATATTAGTCTGCTGCTACCGTGATCTGGCCATGGCTTAGCAACGGAAAATGGATAGATGTATCTAGTCTTCCCAGCTTTGCTGCTTCAAGTTTGAATTACAGACAGATGTACCATTCAAAAACTCACTCAATTGGGCGCCCGGATAGCTTAGTTGGCGCCCATATAAAGAGGTTTACTCCTCGACGCAGCGGGCCCGAGTTCGACTCCGACCTGCGGCCCTTTGCTGCATGTCTTTCCCCCTCTCTCTCCCCTTTCATGTCTTCAGCTGTCCTTTCAAATAAAGGCCTAAAAATGCCCAAAAAATAATCTTTAAAGAAACTCACTCAATTAATACAGTACACTACTTACTACAAACAGGTGTATGAGTCTGCAGTGCAAACAGCCAGCCCTTCATAAGCAAATACTATCAGCTTTGCAAAGTGCAGGTCCCTACTCACCAGACAGTCAATCATTTGTCTAAGGATCCCTAAAGAGAAGTAGGGTTTACCTAGTGTACTCTGCTGCTGACCACACTGTACCATCAGCAGCCTCTTTCCACAGTGACACTCCAACAACGGAAAACACAAGAGCCCATCCACAGCAGCTGTGCATCAAGAAGTAGACATCTCTTTCATGCCTGTCTGTGCCTATAGTTAGACAAGGTAAAAGAACAGAGGAGCTGTTTCTCACATCACAAGCTATGAAACATCCATCTGTACAGTTTGTCCTCTCTGCTTTGTCTCTAAAAAAACAAACTTACTTTGCCTTCCATTCACCTTAAGTCCATTCCCTCACTCCGCCTGTGCTTGTATCACATTCTCTCTTTTTTACTGCCGTTATGCATTCAGGCACAAAGATGCAGACACATTTAAACACCCTTTGCACAAGCATGTAAATTCATACACACAAGTGTGCTCACACAGACAGCGAGCCCTCTCCACACAAAGCTCCCAGGTGTTAATTGCAGTGTTGGGAGTAACGCGTTACAAAAGTAAACCAGAACCAGAGACGGTACGGACAGCATGTATGTCCCAACAGGTGACGGTACGTCAGCGGCTGACAGATATAAACATGTCGGGAATTAATGTTGAGGCTTGCTACACGTAAATATCATTGCATTTTATCAGCCGTGGAGAGTAACTCTGCCTGTAGTGGAATGGCTTCGAATGACGACCAAAAGCGCTTGTCTTTTACTGTGACCATTTACTGTTCAATATGTTGCAGTTTTACAAACAAGAAAGTGAACAACTTGAGCCCATGGATGTATTAAGAGAACGGACATGTTGCATCTCAGTAAGCTAGCAAGAGTAGGCTACACAACAGACAACTTCCGTGTAGCTTACTTCAAAATAAAAGCACTTCCTGTGACGGTTCGCAGTAAAACTAAATTACTGTTAAATAAGGTTGTGTAGGCTACCTTTTCACAAATCAGCTATAAATGAAGTACTGTAAATAATGTAAATAGTGAGTTTTAATCACACTATAATTGAACATTTCCTTTAGAGTGTTTTAAACTAAACAACATTAATTTCTTATTCAAGTGCTATAAACAAACATTTTACAACAATGCCGTACTTTTAATTGAGTATTTTCATTTTCTCCTACTTGCCTATTATACATTTTACTTATCTATTTTTTATAGCTTTAGTTACTTTGCATATTTATATTAATTATACAAAATATGAATAATCTATGATGTATTAAAGTGGATAAAGAGGAGACTTTATTGATCCGGTGGTGAAATTAACAAGCTAGCTGCCAAATCAAACTTCCCCTGTTATTTTGGTGAAAGTAACTCAAAAGTAACGCAAAAGTAGTGTAACGCATTACAATTCAGAGACAGTAATATTGTAATATAACTAATTACTCTCAAATGACAGTAACTAGTAATCTATAATGTATTACATTTTGGAAGTAACTTGCCCAACACTGGTTAATTGAGACGCACTGCTGAGAAGAATAAAAACCTCACCAGTGAAAGAGCTGCGACAATGAAGACCACAGGTCCTAGGAACAGGGAGGCAGGCCTCTCTGGAATCTATGGGGCAAATATTTCCACATTTCCAAAAAACAGATTGACCTCTAAATTCCTTCCCGCTGACACACCACACACACCTGTTCAAAGTGAAGTCCAAACCAAAGTGCCTCAGGCTTCGATGGATGCACTAAAACTACAGCACTTGGCTTATACCTGGCTTTGCAAATGGTCAACTGAACTGAATGAGTAGGACACTATGCAACTCGTTTCACTATTGTTTTTATTCAAATATTGTTTTACTTTTTATCTTTTTATGTAGCATGACTCACTACTGTAGTAGTGAAAAAATGTACAGTACAGTACACACTGTTATTCCCTGCGCCTGACAATGCAGAATCTGCACCATACTATACAGCTCCTAGTACATCTTGGAGAGAGAGCGAGAGAGCTAGAGATGTCTCTGAGGCCTTAAAGTTACCATGACACTGTATGCAGGGAGCACAACAACATACATTAATGGTGTAGACACTGTAAATTCTGGTGGTTCAAATCTAAATGTGTTTGACTATTTCTTCCTGCTTTAAAGAGCCTTCTGAGTTCCGTTTTTATTCACTGTCAGCACTTCAAAGAGGTTTGCATCAGAGAAAGAACACACAAAGCACAATGTTTCATGTGCTCTGACTGATTGACCATCAAACGAATAAAAATCAAAAAACATTTTCATTCAGGCGACAGGAAACCGACCCCCAAAAATATGGAAATATATTCTGTTTCTAATCCAGGTACACTAAGTGAAAAACATTACTTTTATAATACAATACGTTCAATATTACCTGCATAACTTAACTTAAAAAAATGCATTATGGAGCATTCTAAAAGCTCAGTTTGATAATACATGTTATGTGTAAATGTTATTGTGACATCCAAATCTAGCTGCTGAGTCATTCGAATGTCTCCTCTCTCTTTGCAATCAGCAAACACAGAAAGCATATCATGCAAATAAATCAGTCAATGTGTATAACTAAACAGTTGTAGATTCCTTCCATTATAGCCACAGACAAGTATTGGAATAATTTGACAAAGTATTTTTTTTATTCTGTAAATCTTTGCTTTGTTTGTGTTGAACAAACTACTGTACTCCTAAAAGACAAGCATGCTATCCCATCAGTCAAACTACCCTTAATGGGACACAAACTGAGTTATGACGGATAGCCTACTGCAATAAGACTATTATATAGAATAAAACCCCATTAGAGTGCAAAAGGTGCTAAAAGAGCTAAACTCAGTGAGTCATGGTGGTTCCCCAAAGTTGATTGCGCGTGTGCATAACTGCCAGGTGATGCACTGTGATCCTTTTCACAAGTGATGCATTGAATTTCACAACAACAATCATTGCAAAATGTGACTAAAATATAATTGAAAAATACATCACGAGATTATGAAAAATAAATAGTATCGGTTCAATATGAAGAGCTCTACCTTCAGAGATTATTTTTCACGATACTGCTCAGTCGCCATATTTTGAATGTGTCGGTGATGTGTTAGTTAAATAATTCTTTTGCGAAAACTTTTCAAACACAAACCTGCTTTCGAGTAAATAAACCTTGCAGTGCATTGATTAAGTGGTTTGTCTATCGGTGTTCAATGACAGTTAACACCTCGTCGCCGCGGGCTATGAGCCGGCGCATTTCTCTCAATGATCCTACGAGCACAAAAACACCAGAGATGTTACATTTGTAAATCAGTCTTACCATGTATATCGTCATGGGGCCCGTGGCGACAAGCTTTACAGAACTCACCGCAAAATCACCTTTCTCCGGTGCCCGGTGACACTGGTTCTGCAGCAGAGCTCTGCTACCCGGTTCAGTCTGTTGTGAAGGAAATCCGCTTGCCTGGCAGGTGAAACGACCAATCGGTGCGGGCTGGGGAGTCCTCGTGCATCTGTTATCCAATCAGAAGCAAGAATTACAACTCGAGCCGCAAGATCAGTTCAGTACCACAGGAGCTGTCCAGAGCAGGAGGCGGCCAGGCGGCGGGACTCACATAGGTAACCTAACCTGCATGGTCACCTGCCAGGCTATTAGCACAGCAGCGGTTCAGGTTCAAGGAGGGGTCAGGGGACCAGGAGAAGGCCTTAACAGAAAGAGGCGTCAATGTCTCAAGCTCACTATTCTCGTGTGTGTGTCCGTTTTTTATATATATACATATGGGTTGCCCTGCACCACAATCTCATCAAATTGACTAAAACGTCGAGTCGAGATCTACTTTCGACCCTTCCCCGGGTCTTCCTCTTCGGATGGAGCTATAATTTACAGCCTATAGCTTTTTTGTCAGACTAGTTTTTCAAGATCAAGAATAAAAGTTCACTTTGAACTGATTAAATTTGGATCATAATGTACATTTCTGAAATGCAGATTCTTGACAATCACAAGCATTTCAAAGTTGTGACTATATGCATATATGTTGTACACATTGCAGACAGGACTATCTAGCCAGCTGGCGGGCCTATTATGTAGAGAATTATAGTTTGACTGCTTTGGTGTGTAGGATACTTATTACTTAAATGTTTGGTTTATGAGCATTGGTCTGCATTACACCACTTCCTCAAAACTACATTGTTTTTTTATCCACTTGGGGGCAGTGGAAACAAGCTGCTGTAGACAAAACAACACAATCAGCCACTTTATGAAGTGATAAGGACAAAAGCAAGGGCTAATGGACAGTTGTCCATTAACACATCTGGCAGATATGGAGCAGGTTTAAGGAAGAAGAAAAAACTAATCCTGAAGGCATAATAATTTTAAGAGCATTTCTAAATGTATATATACCCTCTCCGAGTTGATTTTAAGATAAAGATCTCAGTAGATGCATGCAAGACTTGTAGTCCATTCTGGAAACCAATTTTATTCCATACGAGTTTCTACAAAAACACCAAAAGTCAATATGAAAATAAGCTTGAACAAAACTGTAGCATTAGTACTGAAGAACATCAGCACCATACATACATTGTTTGAGCGGCCACAAGAACATTTCATTCATTGTCAAATTGTCTTGGCAAGTGACCCAAACTAAAAGAACATATACATTTGAGGTAAAATAAGGACACAGGAAAAACACATGAAAATAGAGTAATCGACAATACGTGATATGATGGCAAACGGCATTAAAATAAATACAGGATCATTAGCAGGAAATGATCTCTCTCTGTAACTCTGTCCATAACGCAGAGTTCAAAGAGTAAGAGGTGGTGGAAATCGAGTCATTCAATGTGATGGCAGACAGCAGGACATAGTTTGAGGGGACATGCTGTATCCCACATGCAGTGTTCTTTATGGAAATTAAGTCAGCTACAGGATACTGCAGCCGTTCAGGACTGAACGAGTGTCCTGCAGGTCCTTTAAGACAGTCTTTTTGACATTCTCATACAACCACTGCTTGTACTGCCTCCTCAACACTCACCATTTCACCCTCCATCTCTACTTCCACCTGAGAGTTCACCACCTGCTGCCCATCAACTTCAGTCGTGGTCACATGCACCACCTGGATCTGCACCCCGGCCCGCTTTAATCTCTCTACGTCCTCCTCACACATCTCCGCCACCCCTCCATCCTCCACCACAACTGTTGCAGTCTCCTCCATCTCCATCACATCCACGGGCTCCACTGTGACGTGTTCCACCTGGATTCCATCATCCAGCAGGACAGTTTCGCCTCCTTCTATGCTCTGCGTTGCGATGGCGAGTGCGGTAGAGTCGGTGATGACCAGTTCTTCAGAGGACTTGTTGTCCTCAATGGAATGGACGTCTTTTAGGTGGGCCTTTAGTTCTTTTGGGTGGGTGAACCACATGTCACACATGGTGCAGTGGTTGGGCTTGACGCCTGTGTGGCTCACAAGATGGTCTTTGAACTGGTCCCAGCTGTTGAATACACTGCTGCAGACCTGATGGAGGAGAAAATAATAGGTCACATGGGAAGCATGGAGTCTATAAAACTTCAGAAAACTGTGACAAATGCCCATCCCAATATTCTGGACGCCAAGGTGAGGTCATCAATGATCTCGTTTTCATGTACCAGCAGCCTATAACCAATTCTATTTACTAATGTAAGACCAAATAAAAGCAACATATTCTTTGGAGAATTTGAAACCAACCAATCAACTTTTACTTGAAAAATGTCTACAACAGATAATCAATTATTAAGTAGTTGCCCATTAATTTTAAATCTATCAAATAATCAAATCCTTGCAGCTCCACCCTATTCCTTTGTTTACTTGTAAACATTAATGGAAAGCTGTGGCGCAAACTAGACTTTTAAAATACAGAAATCCATTATTCACCTGTCAAGCATATCTTGCATATAGGGGATCAAGTTTACCAATACCCTGTATTGCAGATATTTAATTTCACATGGCTTACATTAGGAGGAAACACTTTACTGAGACATTCATTTCTCAAGGTAAGCCTCCACAATCTAAACTGTATGACAATTCATCAATACATTCTTAGTACATTACTCAATGCATCTGTCCACACAGAAAGTCTGGGCATTATGTCTGCATGAAGTGAATAAATACATTTACATAATGTGGAGGGGGAAAAAAAAAAAGGTAAAATCTTTTTTTCTACTGTAGACACTGCACTGGCAGGGGAGCGCTTGATGGCCTTGATTCTGGACAAACTGTACCTGGCATTCATAGAGTTTCTTGCGTCCTTTCTTGGCTCCGGCCCCATTCTGACAGGCTGCCATATGGCACTTCAGTGTGCTGTTCCTTGCAAAATGCTCATGGCAATCTGGACACTCGTACGGCTTTTCACCTACAGATAAAGGTAAGCATGTATTTTCAATGCTAGATGTATAAGTCAATGATACGTTACTATGACTGTACTAAATCAAGTCATTTGCAAACACAAAACCAGCTTTATTTTTCATTCTCACCAGTGTGCTTCCGCAAGTGCTCCTTAAAGTGGCCGAAGTGGTCAAAGTGCTTTTTACAGTATTCACAAACATGCACTTTCTTCTGGGGTTTCTGGTTTCGAGACAGCTCTTCTGCATCAAAATGAAACGTGCCAATGTGCTGCTTCAAGGCGCCCTCCCGTGTGTAGGCTTTCCCGCAGTGGTTGCACACGTGGGGTTTGTCAAGCATGCCCAGGTGTGTTTTCAAGTGTTGTTTGAGGTGGTAGTACAACTTGAAGCTACGGTCACACTTGTTGCAGCGGAACATGTTGTCCACTTGGGAAATCTGGACCTCTACGACCTCGACATTTTCCAGCACCTTGGAGGCAGTCACCGTTTCCTCCTGATACACCACCTCCTGCCACGCACAAACACAGGCAACGCAGGGTTGATCCTTTTACATCCATAACTCTTACTGTAAATACACAGTTTACCAATTAATAAACCAAAAAAAAAAAAAACATGAAACTTGGCTTAAAAAGGAAGGTCTGTACAAATACAAGTCAATAAACCTCTTCTATTCCTCCCTTTCTAATGACCTGTAGCGTGGGTTCCCCTTGCTGATACTTGCTGGTTATGTCAGCAAGAAGAGCCAAAGCAGAGTCATCTGATGCCGCCTGAGCATTCTTTGCTGCATCCACCACCTCCTCCAGGCCAGACTCCTCCACCTTGATGGGCCCTTCCCCTATCACCTCAATCTCCACCTAGAGAACATTAAAAACATTCAGTCCTACCAATTAATGCGTGGACAAAGTCATCTGTGTGCACTTCATACAATAAGCAGAATGAATCTTAATGTCCACTGCTTTTTAAGGAACTAATATCTCTATGAGTGTGACCATTATGAACATACTGACCTGATCCCCATCCACTGAAGGTAGGGTTTCTGTAATCACATTAGATGTCTCAGCAATCTTCCTCTTTTTGCCTCTGCTCTTTGCTGTCAGCGAGGGATTCTCATTCATCCTACAGGAGAAGACAAGCTCTTGTTAAGAGGTAACAATGTTTAGATGGAGTCCTGAGACAAATTCCTTTCTAGCTTTCTAAAACATTTCGCCACTAAATGTGTACATGACATCATTTAAATATGCATAGTGACACAATTTAAGCTTCATCAGCTGTGATAGGTGACAGGTCAACTGCGCGTAAAGGCCCTGACAGACCAAGGCGACCGACGGCCGTCAGTCCAAGTTGGGCCCTAATTTGTGCGGTGTGTCCCGCACCGTTGCCACAAGATGGCCTTCGTCTGCATTTTTTGGCCGCTGTCGCTCACCGGAGCGCAAGGGTTGAAAAGGGTACCGAGGAAAGCAAACAAACGACTGTGAGAGCGCACATAAAGCTCCTTTCATTTTTCATCTCATCTGATCAATCCAATTCACATAAGAGCTGTCAAAACTCGCCAAAAATGACATTTGAATATTCCTTCTAAAAAAAAACACATAGGTTTAGACGATTGGAATAACTATATAATTACTTTGTATAAATACTTGTGTTGGTATGTTTTAAGAATAACATACATCTACATACATACACATTACAAAATAAACTAATGTAATAAACTAGGGCTGTTAATCGATTAAAAAATGTAATCTAATTAATTACATACTCTGTGATTAATTAATCAAAATTAATCGCATACATAATTAACGGTGCCTGAACTGATACTTTTTAAGAAAGTAAAAAAAGAAAAAAAAAAAAAAAAAAAAAAGGGTACTAAACAACAGTCGGTGACATTAAAGAATGGCTTGTTTATTGCTAAGGCCATATGGTCAAAATTAATAGCCTGGGTGACACCAGACCCTTCTCAGTTGTAACTGAGAGTGGGTCTGGGAAAGGTTCATTGACAGCTCATTTCCAAAGGGGCGTCACCAACGGATGCCGCTCAAATGGCTCGAGGGCGCATTGGATAGTCCTTCAACCAATCAGACCAACGATCTGGGTGACGCTGCGCTTCGGTAGCCGTCATGTTGAATGTAAACAAAAAGCTGCTCGCCGTCGCTGCACTATCGTCGTCAGGTAAAGCCCGCCTCAACGGTTGTGATTGGTGTAAAGCCCACCTCAGCGGTTGTGATTGGTGTAAAGCCCACCTCAGCGGTTGTGATTGGTGCCTCGATTTTGGGGACATTGGAAATGGGTTTGAATGGGCTCTTCGCCAGACTGACTTGCAGAGCAAATCTCAAATTTGCCGGAAGTTCATCAGGGTTTACCCAGGCTACAAAATTAAATAATTTAATAATAATGTATAACAATAACAATAACTTATTTCACTAGTAAATTTCTGTTGAACGACAAAAACAACCACCAGATGGGAAAAGGACATTTACAATAACTTCAAATGCACCACGAGACCGTAGTTTACCAGTTTCATTGAACGCACCGTCTGTGTTGTTTTTCCGACAGCAGCTGCAGATTGTTATATACCGGTGTTGGCATCCTCTACAGTAAAACACAGTCAAACTTTACACCGTTCAGCGTTAGCTGTCAGCATTTTAACCATGTTTAATCCAGCTACTAGCTAGCGGTAGGCTAACGTTAGCTGCTGTTGAGTATAGTGTTAACTAGCTAGCAGTAGGCTAACGTTAGCTGCTGTCAAGTATAGTGTTAACTAGCTAGCAGTAGGCTAACGTTAGCTGCTGTCGAGTATAGTGTTAACTAGCGCCACGTGCAGCGGTGTTTGTATTGCCTGTATTGTCTTCAGAGCACCAGAGAGAAGACCGCAGACATATCAGTGGCACCAGATTTAGGTAGCCAGGGTTGGCAGGAAGAAGATTTTTACAAGTAAATGTTCCAATTAATGATCCAGGCAGCACATTCTCGTCTCCCTCCTTCATTTTACAGTCCAATGGTGGCTAGAACGGCTCTGGGTCTAACATCAATATGGAATGGATTAATCTGTGTTATTTTTTTTTTAACGCGTTATTTTTTCTCCGATTAATTAATCGAAATTAACGTGTTATTTTGACAGCCCTATAATAAACTAATATCCTATACCGTGAAATTTAATATTAAAGACCGTAATAGACCTCCCTCTCTCTGCACCGCTAAACAATTAGCCCCCTAGCAAGCTAGCTTACCAGCCTGCTGACCGGCCTCTAAATTAGTAAAATTTAACAACTTAATGTTTAATTCACACGCTCTTGTCACATCGTAGAAACGCACATTAATATCACCATATGAGTGACAACTTTGTTTGGCAAATTTTCTGTAACCAGTGTAGGATGAAGGCATGTTGTGTGGGTGGAATTAGCAAGCTAACATTAACTAACAAGCCAGCAGCCGGCCGTTCGGGCTCGGTCCCTCCGCTCCCATCGTAGGGAGAATTCTTTGCCGAGAGAACGGATGACAGACCGGGAGATGGACAGTCTGGTTAGCCATCTCCCGGTGTCCGCGGTCTTCTGAAGCAGAGGGACCGTAGGCTCCGTTCGGTTCTGCAGCTGTTGATTCGAGCAAACACTGTATGTTTGTGGGTATCATAGCAACGTTTGTATCCGTTTTCCCCTTTTGAATGACGAATACATCACCGCCGCCTGCTGGTATGGAGAGTTATTTCCTCTCACGCAGGAGCGGAACATACGTGGTACTTGGCCGCCGGCTGTAGTCTGTGCGGTGTGTTCCGGTGCTAATTTTTGGCCAAGACACAGGCGATCTGGGTCGACGCCACAGTCGGCCTTCGTTGCCACTAGCTCCTGCCGTCGGCTTGGTGTGTCAGGGACTTAGGACTTACTTATTGTTGAGCGCCTTGATGGCTTCCTGCATCTGGAGGTATTCCGCAGCCTTCCAGACATCATGGGCCTCCTCTTCTCCAACTATCACTAACGTTGCTGTGTAAGTGAACTCCATCAGCTGGCTAAAGGCTGCGTTACTTACTCCTGTCAGAGTAAGTAGAGAGAAGCCGTGGTGAGTAAAAGCTGTTTTACGTATGATAGTAACAAACACAGGAAAACATATTTGTAGCTCAAAATTCTCAGCTGGAGATGTCTGGAACATCACAGTGATTTCAAAATTGATCAAGGAATTGCCTCTCTATTAGATGCAGTTAACAGAACGTTTGGGTAATAACCTTACTTTTTTTATTTATTTTTTTTATAAACTTGCAAATAAGAGGTTTACAGATGTGCTTTATTTCCTATAAATTCCTGAAGAGCTGTCAGGCTACTTTTTATTCCCAAAGAAATTAAATCATAACACAGAATACCTTCTATCTCCACCAGCGGCTCTTGGGTAAAATCCTGGAAGAACTTGTGGAAAAACTGACTGCATGCTGCCAACACTGCTTTATGTGCTCTGAATTGGTGTCCTACAAGAGACATGGACATAAGAGGCATTGCTTAGATAGTTCTACTAAGACATCATAAAGATGACATATAACATATCAGAATCAGAAAGGGTTTTATTGCCAAGTACGTTTTTTAACACATACAAGGAATTTGTTTTGGTGGTGTTGGTGCACGTCACACATTCTCTAGATGGAATATTAAACAATATAAGTATAAGTATATGTACACAGTATGTATTAAATTAAAAATAAAGAATAAATAAAGATATAAATAAAAAATAAAGAGCAAAGAGCATTACAGCAGAGAGAGAACAGTGGCATGAAGAGCCAGGTGTGGAGAGAGTCAGTGTGGTTTCCGGGCCTTGTTAATAAGGCTAGTGGCGGAGGGGAAAAAGCTGTTCATGTGACGTGAGGTTTTGGTCCTGATGGACCTCAGCCTCCTGCCAGAGGGGAGTGTCTCAAAGAGTACGCCTACTTACCATCCACAATCAAGGTAATGTCGGTGAACTGGTCCAGCTGTCGTTGTTCATTAAGTTTGTCCATCATGACTTTGTAATGCGCTGGGTACTCATTGCATCCTTCCACCTCACCCTCCACCTCAGCCGCCATTATTGACCTTATCCTTCTCTGCACAGAATGGAGGAAGATGGACATACAATTCTTAATTTAGTTTGAGAAAAGTAACAGCTATCAGCTGAATCGAGCACACACACACGCACACACACACACACACACACACACACAATTACATAATTGTCCATTTTTGTACATAATCATTGTTTCTTTGTTTAACCGCAAAAACGTTTTATGATAGTAAAGAGGCGTTGTTTACTTCAGCTCTAGGTGTATGCCTCATAATGTCAGTATGATTGAGCTGGATTCCTGGTTACAGTTTTCTTTACATTACATGTCATTTAGCTTTTTTATCCAAAGCGACTTACAATTGCTATGTCAGAGGTCGCACGCCTCTGGAGCAACTATGGGTTAAGTGTCTTGCTCAGGGACGCATTGGTTGATGTATCACAGTGGGAATCGAACCCAGGTCTCCCACACCAAAGGCATGTGTCATATCCACTGCGCCATCAAAATGTATCAAAATGTTGACCACTGCATCACTGAATTTGTCGTTTTAGTGCACAGCTGGCAGACCAGCATCAAAACAACGGAGAAAGACTGTAATTCAATTGTATTAAGTTAAAGGAAATTATCTGAGGCTCAAAGCTGAAAAGGGATTTACAGGGCAACAACATTGCACAGAACCAACAGGACGAGGAAGTCAAGTTGAGGGCCCATGATAACCACATCAATACCGGGCCTAATTAAACGTTACACTTGCCAGAAACTCCGAAGTGAAAGTGTAACGTTACACAAAAACATTCTGCTGAAGTTTAAGAGTGTGCTCTGGCGTGCCACACGGGGTGGCATGCATGTTATTCAACCAATGACCCCACACATGGTTTTTCATTTTGCTAACGTTAAAAGCTTTGCTAGTCCAGCTCCATGTTAGCTTAACGTTAACTAGCAAACATACAATCCTGCCTCCAACAGAAGAACAAAGTATGTTTACATACCCGAGACATATAACCAACGCCGAACTTACCAGGACTAGATATACCAATGCAATCTTTTCGAAAGTGGAACATGAAGGAAATAAACATGGTACAACCCCAGAGTGTCGCATGTAACGTTAACGGGCCTCCTAGCACGCTCGCCATTTCGCGTTTGACAATCAACATTACGTCATCAAACCGCGCATTAAAATACACTTTTCCCAGATATATTTCCTAATTATAACCGCTGAGGGTTAAAATACACGTTACAAACCATCGGTTTACATACCTCAAGTTTGGTTACGCTGCTTCAGAAAGTTGTTTTTCGGAAATATTTCCTTCGACGCATGTAGCGCTGTTCTACGCTCGTTGCTCCAAAAAGGGCGGTCGTTCAACCCTCGGGCCTCGGATTCCCAGAAACCCTTGCCAAGTCAAGGACGCCAAGGAGCGTTGCTTAGTGACAGTGGTGAGTAACGACAGTTTAGATCTTCTTCTTATCAAAGGCTTTGTTCTTATCAACAACAAAAAAACTACTATGAACCAGGCAAACTAATAATTACCAAAACGGATAACAGTAAATTCAGATTTACAGTTTTTTTCGATTGCTAAAGACGTGGTCATAACTGAAGCCACATGTGCAAAACTTTAAATACAGTCTGCATTACAAACAGTCACCTGAACTAAACAGTTCACATTACCTGCAAAACTCATTCCAAGCAACACAACTCTAAGGACGCAAAACGAACCTATGGGTTAATAACAGATTACGATCGCGTTCTCGTATACAGTAGGGATGGGCGATACCACACTTTTAGGAGTCGATGCCGATACTTTTTCTTGCATTTTCATCGATAGCGATACTGATACCGTTAATTTCTTATTGGCAATTTTCGTCATTAAAAATATTATTACATTTAAGACAAATCACAAGACAAATACAGACCATTTATACAAAATGTATTATGGTCAATACATAATAAAATTAAAATTAAAATAAATAACATAAATATGAATGAAATAAATTAAATATTAACAAAAACATACACATTTTCAGGCCCATGGCTGTGTCGCTGTCGGCTGTGTCGCTCGTCTCCTGTCACGTGACATGGGCCAGCTCAATACGCCGCCAGGTACAGGGGTGTCCTGTAATAGTAATTTAAGTAAGTAATCTAAAACAGCTGAAAGTGATGCATACACCCCCAATTATTATTTTTTAGTTTATATCGATATTTTTTTAAGGAAATGATGCCAAATGAGTAGCGTGAGTATATCGATCTATCGATACCACAGGATCGATACACCCATCCCTAGTATACAGGCGGCCGCCATCTTGGGAGCTACTGTCTTTATAATCTATCTTTTTAATAAACTGTCTGTACACGTAAAAAGTTCTCAATGCTTGGTTAACATTTAGGGACCCTCATTATGCTACCGTTGAAGTGTGGTGATATTTTGAGCCTTTTTAGTGGTATAAATAGCGATTTGTTTTTACTTTCCCTGTGCCCCGAATACTAGAGTTGTAAGCTAATCAGCGGTCCGCGCTAGCTTGTTTCAAACTACAAAAACATTAAATTAGCATGAAAACATGTCCCAGAGAACGATCGAGTGGGTACACATCTGTTATTAACTCCTAGGTTCGTTTTGAGACAACACACACTGTCACTCAGAACACACTGAGTAAAAACACTAGCATCAAACACCAATACAGAAATTACAAACTTTTAATCTTTACAGTTTGAATAATTGACTTCACACTAATCAATAGTTACTTTAAAGGTCCCATGGCATGAAAATTTCACTTTATGAGGTTTTTTAACATTAATATGAGTTTCCCTAGCCTGCCCATTGTCCCCCAGTGGCTATGGCGATAGGTGTAAACCAAGCCCTGGGTATCCTGCTCTGCCTTTCAGAAAATGAAAGCTCAGATGGGCCAATCTGGAATCTCCCTCTTATGACCTCATAAAGGGGAAGGTTACCTCCCCTTTCTCTGCTTTGCCTGCCCAGATAATTTGGCCTGCCCATGAGAAAGAGAGAGACATCATGGCTTGCAAACGAGCGAAGCATGGCAGTTGGTCAAGGCCACACCCCCACCCTCTACCTTGCCCCGCCTCTCTCCTCCTCAATAGCATTTAAAGCTACAGACACAGAAATGGCACATAGGAAAGCTCATTGTGGGACTGGCTCTAGTGGCTGTAATTCTGCACCAAGGCTGAATTTTTGGAAATAGACTTCAGATACAGTATTAGGGGACCACTAAGGCCTACATAAAAGCATCCAAAAAGCAGCATGTCATAGGAACTTTAAAGAAAAGAGTGAAATTCTTTCATGTGAACATTTTTATTTTTGTCATACCAGTTTTTTTTATGTAAACAAAAGGGAATGAAAATCAGCAGTTTGCTTCAATATATATATATCATTTTATTTTATCTGTAGTAATTTATGTAATGACTGGGGGAAATAAAAGTTAAAAACTAAAGGTATGTAATAACAAAGAACATTGGATGTCCTCGCTTGCCATGCACCTGCATCATCCATAAATACAAATGAATGTGATGTTTCCATTGCTTCCACCTCCATTATTTTCTGAAAAACAGTAAGTCTCAGTTTTACTAGTAAATGTAGTGTTTTTCACATTTTTCATGTATATGTAACCTCAGACATCTTACCTGGACATGTTGGTATCTATTTCCATTAAATTAAATTAAATTTTATTTATAGAATCAAATCATAACAAGAGTTATCTCGAGACACTTTACAGATAGAGTAGGTCTAGACCACACTCTATAATTTACAAAGACCCAACAATTCCAGTAATTCCCACTAAGCAAGCATTTACAGTAGTGAAACAGTGGCGAGGAAACCTTAAGTGGTTAGGGAGAAACCTCGGACAGACCCAGGCTTTTGGTGGGCAGTTGTCTGCCGGTGCCGGTTGGGGGTACAATGAACAGTGGCAATTATAGTCACAATAAAGATAATGGAACTATGACTAGAAATAGTAGTTGTTGTAGTAGTTCATGGCGTAGCAGGGCACTGCAGGGCGTAGCAGGGTGAAGCAGGGCATAGCATGACATAGCAGGGCATAGCAGGGCACTGCAGGGCGTAGCTGGATGTAGCAGGGCACTGCATGGCGTAGCAGGGCACTGCACGGCGTAGCAGGGCATAGTAGGGTGTAGCAGGGCATAGCAGGGTGTAGCAGGCTAGCAGGACCACGGCGACAGCTGCAACCATGATTTAGGTGCCACCCTAATCCAGGGAAAACTGCGGGATGAGAAAACATAAGGGCTGCTCTTTTACCCGTTTACTGTTTCTCTCGAACAGTACAGTGTATAATTGATTGATTCTTATTTGGTGTTTCTTTATTTAAAAACAAAAAAAATCTTTCTGAGCTTTCCCTATATAATGTACAGTATGTGTTCACAAACAAGTATTTTACTTGAAATTGCAATCAGCATTGTTTGAAATGCACCAGACTGAAATCTATTCAGTTTTGAATGTATGGTTAACAGGTTAACAGTTTTGACAGCAGGATGTTAGCTTTTGAACAAAGTGCTGTGAATCCACAATGTTGTGCAGGTTGTGGTTAAAGTCATGATAAGTGTGTAGAGTTTTGAAAACTGTGTTCAAGCAATTAAAAATGAACTAGATTTTGGTTCACATGAACTGCTGCTGTGCAGACTGTAGTTAGAGTTTTGCACATGTAGCTCCAGTTGTGCCCACTGTCGTTTAGCAATCGAAAAAAAACTGTAATATACATTACATTATCTATTTATTTAATAGTAATAAGAATGGCAATGCATCCTTCCTATCATTAAAATACAAGATAGATATTATTTTTTTTAAAAAGTCCTGCATTCAAATAAGATTTAGGAAGAGGCATTAATTTTAAGCTACTTAAAGTAGGGCCTATCATAACTAAGTTTGCTTTCAGTACTCAATACATGTCTCGGCATGCATAACTTTATATAAGGTTAAAATCAGGGGACATCAGATAATACAGAATTGTATTAATCCCAATATGTTTGTGCCAAAGTAAAACAAATTAAAAGTTGAAAAACATATACATTTAGAATAAAGGGAGGTGCAAAGTACAAATGATGATGCAATAAATGAATGAATGTTTACAGTGTTGCAAATTATAGACAGTAGGAGTGAACTGTACAAACTGTACATAATGGTGCGTGTTTTTATCATATGTTACAAATTACAAGCACAGACATAGTATGAAAGGGAAAACATGTATGAACTGTATGGCAGGGTGCACCATACAGGTAGACGATGTGATATAATAAGAAAAGGAGTTACAGTAACATTAGCAGTTTGAGTGGGAGGCATATACTGTAGCATGGTGCATGATTGTAATTCTTGTCAGTTGCACCAAACTGAGAAGACAACACCCAAGTGTAAAATATCTCTAAGAATTTTTTATGCTGACATAGGTTTCTAAAATATTGCACAACCTGTTTTTTAGTGTTTTAGTGTAGTTTAGTGTTATCAATATATACTATTATCAATTCATATCTCTTGAACTGATATGCATTGTTATATGCAGGTCAGTGTGCCCTGATAAAGAGCATTTGTCACAGTGCCAGACACTGTAAATGAGTAACACTGGGTCATAGAAAACTAGTCTGGCAGGTCAAAGGTCATTCTCTGCTGTATCAGCTGACACTACACCACAGTCGTTACATCTCAATGCAACCGATCAGGTGGTGTTTTTGGACACTGATCTCTCGCTTGTGTATTCCGGCAGCAAAGTGCATTCCAAAATGTTAAAGCATGCCACCAAGTAAACTAACTTTGCTACAGTTAGTGTCTCAAGTGTTCCTGGCAGAACTCCAGAAATAAGCACAAGTAGCAGGAGCTTTGTGTGTTCCAAATGTCTTTACTACTAACCTAAATATTTAATTATGAAAACTTAAAGTGGTAAATCTTGTAGAGTTATACAGGGGGTGCAGGAAGACCTATGCTACTTGGAAACCCAAGCCAACCACACTACAAAATACACCCTAAAAATCACTATTGAGAAGAAGAAACATGATTATAATAAGCTGCAAATATAGAACTTATTGCAGGGCGATTGTTTAAGATTGTCTATTGTGCAGGTGTTTCTTTTATTGTGTCCATCCCCTGTCAGATAGTTACTTCTATTCACACTGTGTTGAAATGTATTTTATTGTTTGTTAAAACACAATGTCACTAACATTTGCTGTTCTAAACTTGCCTTGAACTGAATAATTAACAGTGCTCTTATTATCTCAAACTGCATGGCCCATATCTGCAGACAGACAATCTAACCTGCCTGATTGGATTTTGAGGATTTTAACTCAGGGTACAGGTTAAACAAAAAAATACACTGATAATAACTGGAATAATTTGGTAATGCGCCTGAAGCTGTAAATTAGCTTCAGCAGCTAATGGATTTTATAGATTTTTTGTGATGAAGCTACTGTCTTTTGTGGTTCTTCGTTCCTCCTAAATATCTGCAATATGATCTTCATCATTTCATTTTCTAAGTTCCTCTTTTCTAATTAATTGGGTTTTTTTTGGCCTGCCCTTAACTATACATAACGTGCTCACTTGATCTCCCATGTTCAGTACTTTACAATACCCTGTTAATATTTTCCTACTTTTACTGTCCATGTGTATCTAAGTGCCAGCAGGAATGCTTAAATCGTGTCACTTGTTCATATTGTCCTGCTGTGTTTTTTGTGGACTCTGCAGAGACATGCTGGAAACTGACCAGAGTCCCATCCTCTGTCCTTTTTCACTTCCCCTCTCTGAGCTGACCGTGAAAAACAGAATTGCACAATGTTCTACCATGTTATTGTAGACTCATAATACACCTCAATAATAAAGCCTGCTTAACACAATGTAATAGCATAAGGCCTACATTTGTTTTACAAAGCAAATGCATGCACTATCTCCAGGGCTGACATACAAAGTATTTTAACCGGCCAGAGGCAAGTCTTTCTTCTCACACTATTCTCCTGAAGGAATTTGTCAAACTGCCAGTTGCTACGAAACTTTCATTAAAAGTGTTTGTATCCTGTCAACAAGGGTATTGCATGCACTGTGACTTTTTTAACTTAAAAAAGTGTAGGCATCAGATACAGCCACAGCTGGGCTTGAACTTTGTCCTACCTCCAGATAGAAAAACAACAGGCAGAGTATAAAAGGGGGGAGCAGTGGAGGAAGAGACTTGTTTTTGTTCAAGGAGTTCCAACAACGCAGAGCTGAGCACAGAGAACGAAACCTTTTAACCAAAGGGTAAGTAACAGAATTCATTACACTGCATCAAGTTACTTAAAATGCCACAAATACCCAGAAAGCAAAATGTATTTATTGGTGTTTCCTTTTACAGCTACAGTAAATAGATAAATACTGAGACACAGGACCTAAGGGTATTGCACAATACCTTTCATTGGGTATGCTGCATATCAATGTACCATTTTCTATATGAAGTAACCTTGTCATTACATTGGTATCACATACATAACCTTGGCATGTGGTAATACATTGCAGACAGACATTTTAAACGTATGCTTTCAACACTCAAGCATACATCTTGTTCAACTGCATGCTGTTTCTTAGTAATTACTGTGTATCCACAAGCTTACATTCGTATAGAAACAACATGAGCACAGATTTGGGAATCTTAAATAAACGGCTTTGCTTACTCTTCTAGTTGCACAGTCTCCCTTCTATAGCTTTATTCAGTCAGTTTGGGAGGATCCCTATTTGAAGAATGTAAAAATTATAACCCTTCTCTGACCTTTTGTACAATCCTATCACTTTTCTCTGCTGAGTTTGACCAATCTCTGATGTTCTCTCCTTTTGTCCTCTTTCACCCCTTCCCCAACTTCTCCATCCCCCCACCACTCCCTTCTGTCTCTTTGCTCAGCAGGTTGGAGTAGTGAGGAGGCACCACAGGGATGTGGGCGTGCCTTAGCCTACTCATCACTCTCTGCCTGCTCCATGGGGGCGGTGCAGAGAGTGACGGGGGTGGGCCTCGCTGTCAGCTGCCTCCAGCTTGGAAGATAGGGGAGGTGGAGCCTATGAATGGAGCGATGGGCCAGGTGACGGTGCTGGCCCTTTTCCAGGCCAGCTGATTGTTCTGCTTGGTGCAGGCTTCCAGGTATGTGCTCATCATGTGTTAGCCTATGTCCATCTTGAGATCTTGTTATGCACTTCTGCCTTTCAAGAAAAAACATGACTTTACATTGCATCACCACAGAAGCCCAAAAATCTATGGCAAAGCATGTCATTCACACTGCTTTGTTAGTCAGGAAATGTTACAGTAATGGTATTAGATATTATTAAACTCGGATTTCCCTTGTTTGAGCAGAATGGATGACCTGCGCCAGAAGCTGGAGGGTCAGGGTCTGAAGGATGTGGTCTACATGGTCGTTAACCAGCAGACGGAGCAAGCACGGCGCCTGCACACCATGCTGGCACAGAGACTGTCAGAGAACATCACACTCTACAAACAGGACGAGCAACAGCCTGATGTCTGGAAGACACTGAGTGGACAGAAAGATGACTTTCTCATTTATGACAGGTTTGTTACCTGTAGTGGGTAGTTCATTCATATTTTCAAAAGCAAATCACTTTTCTTTTTTCTGATCCTCATAATTTTTTTTATCAATTTGCCATCAGGTGTGGCCGTCTCACCCACCACATATCTCTTCCATACTCCATCATTGGACAAGGCCATGTTGAGGGTGCGATCAAAGACACCTACTGCAAACGCATATGTGGGGACTGCACTCATGAGGTATAGACCACACATAACTGCAACAGTATGCATTAAATTAAACACGCTTAAGTCCTCACATAGTATGTTGGTAACACATTTAATCAAAGATAAGCTCTAATACACTGACATCTATTTTGGCTCTGTTGTCATTTCTCCTCTCCTAATTTTTCCACAGAGCACTGAGACACCAGAAGGGTGCACGGGGAAAGCAGATGCACAGCCTGACACAGACGCTACCCCAGCTGTACAGGAAGACACTGGGCATGGTCACGGTCATGGTCATGGTCACCACCACGGTCATCACTATGGGGTTAACCATGGTGTTCACCCCCGTGGCCATGATCACAACCATGGTCATCACCATGGAAGCCATGATGGCGCTGGCCAGCAAGGTGTTGGGCAACATAATTTAGATGTAGGCCAGACGCAGATGTCACAGGAGGCCCATCAGGTCCCTTTGAGGCCCTGAGTAAATGAGGCTAGATGAAAGTCAAAGTACAGCTGACAGTGGAGAGCAGGCTCTGACAATGCAGCCTCTCCTAAAGCCAGCTGATGCTGACACTGACGCAGGCTGTTTGGCGATGCAGGGAGTGAGCAACTGGTCGGTCTGTGACACTGTGATGAGGCGCTGCCCGCCTCCTGACAGTGACACGGGCCCAGAGGCGATACAGCCATTAATGTTGTGGAGACCTGACAGTGACGCTCGCCTCCTGCTGCCTGACAGCAGCCTCAGCCAGCCCAATGAGCCTGACCCCAAGGTGTGAGCTGAGGATGAGAGCAGCTGTAAGCTGGCTCTGATATCAGCCTCATATTAATACCAGAAACATCGGGACCAAGCGCTCTTTTTACCAACAAGTATTACCCTGGGAGAGGGCAGGGCAGTCCCTGACAGCAGGCATATGAGATAGATGAACATGAGTCCGAGATCACACTGATAAAGATTAAACAAAGTAGATAAACACATCAAGTAAAACATGCATTGGCGGCTTGTTAACTTGTAACATTTGGCAACAGGTATGCAAATAATTTGACTAAGCCTTAAAGAATATATGACTTGTTTCACCTGTCTCCGCTTGTCTGTCAGTGAGTTGCTCTCATCCTTTCTCAGAAGTGTAGTTGTCATGTTCACAAATGACCTCCTCCATTTTGCTCTCTCCATCCTTTATGAAACCAGGCGCAGAAACTACGCTCTAGTGGCGTCTGTATGAAGTCAGGCAGGAGAGAGAGGAGAGGGTAGTTTAGGAACATGATAAATGCTTTAAACATCTCAAAGTTCAGTATCCAAGAATATTTGAGGGAACAGAAAAAAATAAGATAGATTCTTTAGACAGGGAGTTAGATAATTACCTGAAAGCAAAATAAGTCATAAAAAAACATTTTAAAGCAAATCAAGTTTATCCCAGTGATGTGTTTGTCTGTAGCGCATGCTATTGATCATTGTTCTTGATTACATGTAATGGCTAGCCTGGGAAAACCCTGACGAACTTCTGGCAAATTTGAGATTTGCTCTGCAAGTTACAACTGAGAAGGGTCTGGTGTCAACCAGGCTATGTAACGTAATGTTTTTTTTTACTTAAGTCTGCAAGCTTAAACATATGGCAGGAGTATATTTTACCACATTTCAAATGTTGAATACCATGTTCCTGTATGTTTTCTTTGCATTTTCTGGATTTGCTTTGGAGGTTGCAAATTACACACATTTATACAAGGCTTGCTTAAAAAAATTCATGACTCTATTGTTTAGAAAAGGGCAGAGGGGAAATGAAAGTGGAGCAATGAATGATGGTTGGAATACACTCAGTACTTAATGAAGGTTTCTGCGGGAAGATAATAATCACCTTGAAAATCTGATGCTTGTACAGAGAACTGTATTATGTTAAGGCTGTCAAACATGGAAATTGAGAGTTGAATAAAGATGGTTGAGTTACTTTTTGAGTTTGTGTGTGTGTTCTTGGTAAAGTTGGAACATAAAAGTTGACCATGACTGCATACTGACTTACAAATTTGCTGTGTACGAAGAATTGCTGGGTCTGAGGCAGGGGAGAGGGACTCTTGGTGGTATTTGGCAACTATCCTGCACGTGCCTGAGAAGTTGGATGCGTGTTACTTCAACAAAGAAGAAGGGGTTATATTACCCACAATACTTGCACATTTATGATCTTCATAGAAAGTCTGTAGCATGCATTAAAGTCCAGTAATACACATATATTAAGCCTTTATGCCCATTATGCTGTTAATAAACTGTTTTAACTAAAATATATTTTGGAGATTTAGGTAAAGAAAGGGCGCTATTAAGCTGTTCTGCCTATTATTTGTCAGTAGATGGCGATG
Organism: Sander lucioperca; assembly: GCF_008315115.2. Lineage (NCBI taxonomy): Eukaryota > Metazoa > Chordata > Actinopteri > Perciformes > Percidae > Sander > Sander lucioperca. Next base: position 8,794,239 of record NC_050174.1, read on the forward strand.
AAGATCTACACTATAAACCACTACAACACTCTCAACAGCTGGTGAGTTTACTGATGAACTTGTCCTCCTTGCTGGCCTCACAGGCTTACCAGTTATTTGACAGCTCCACCTATTTTTAACAGAGTGCCTCTTCACCTAAAATCATTAACTAAAGTGGCTTTTCCATTCTGATGAATTACTCTTGTATGTTCAAGGATCATGCATATTAACCCTCTTTCTATAGTTTCCTATGTCCACATGTACCAACACATGCAATTTCAATTCCAGTGGTTCTAACTAACTATCTATTCTGATTTTGCATGCACATGAGAAAGCATGTATGCCACATGTCGAGTGCCAGCTTGAAATGTTTGCAAGAGTAGTCTACAGGGGAATGCTTTCACTTAAAGGTCCTATGACATGCTGCTTTTTGGATGCTTTTATATAGGCCTTAGCGGTCCCCTAATACTGTATCTGAAGTCTCTTTCCCAAAATCCAGCCTTGGTGCAGAATTACAGCCACTAGAGCCAGTCCCACAATGAGCTTTCCTTAGGATGTGGCATTTTTGTGTCTGTAGCTTTAAATGCTATTGAGGAAGATTCCAGATCGGTCCATCTAAGCTTTAATTTCCTCAAAGGCAGAGCAGGATACCCAGGGCTCGGTTTACACCTATCGCCATTTCTAGCCACTGGGGGACCATTGGCAGGCTAGGGGAACTCATATTAATGTTAAAAAACCTCATTAAATGAAATTTTCATGCCATGGGACCTTTAAGTGTAACTAATTTAAAATGGACAATGAAAAACAAAACAAAAACAAAAAAATCCGTTGGGTCCGTTGTGATTTTACTTACAGTATTTTGGTTCCTCAACTATACAGCTGGTTTGACATATATGCATAAACATATTGTTGATTAATGATACACTTGTTAAATCTTTTTTTGTATTGATAATATTGATGATAGACTGCAACGATAGAAAATAAAATAGAAAATGAAAGAAAATAGCTTTAATTCTATTTAAATAAAAAACTGCCCATTTGGTTTGTGGGTGTGTGTTTATTTTGTTTGTACTTTGTGCTCATTTTTCTATGCTAATACTTTGTATATAATAATGTGAACTTACAGCTTGAAACCTGTGTAATTGTCTTCAAGACCTTTTCTCAGTTCAATGTATCTGAATTGCCTTTCTGACTGTGTGTCTGAAAAGGTCAACAAGCAACCGGAGGTAATAAATGAGACCGAGGTGGACTGCCTGTGTGGGCGTAATTGGGCTGAAGATCCAATACAGGGGAACAGTGACTTATGGGTAATTACCTGCAATGTCCCGAGACGAAGATCTGTGAGTAGCTGTCTCTCTGATTCAATCAGCCCCACACAGAGCAGCCTCTGTCTTAATTGTCCGATATGCTTTCCCCCGATGCACAACTGTTCCTACAGCCGTTATTCTCCACTTACTCCAGCAGCAAGAGAGAGAGGGAGTGAGAGAGACAATCACACACTTGTGAACTCATTCTCACACACACACACACACACACACACACACACACACGCACACGACCATACACACAGTACCCGTGTGTTGCTCACATACAAGTTCAGATTCTCCACCCTACAACCACTACACAACCATACACACAATTCCTATTTTCCTCTCTCAGACACAGATCTATTTCTTGCATTTGTAATCTCAGACTACAGTGGGCAGTACATTTTCTTCATTAACATCCTTTTCTGTCATTCAGTACGTTTACATGCACACCAATATTCCACTATTATTCCGAATATGACAATATTCATAAAATTTGATACATGTCATGTAAACAGCTAGCCTGACATGGTCATACTCAGATTCTAGTCAGAATTTCCCGACCTCGAATGTTGTTGTACAGTAATGACACAGTTGGCAGTGAGTTAAGGAGGTCTTTTGAACCGAGTTTGGCCAGTTACATTTTTTTTAAGATTATTTTTTGGGCTTTTCCGCCTTTATGTTGATAGGACAGCTAGGTGAGAAAGGGGAGAGAGAGGGGGAAGACATGCAGGAAATCGTCACAGGTCGGTACCCGGGACCTCTGCGTCGAGGCATAAACCTCCAAGTATATGTGTGCCTGCTCTACCCACAGAACCAACCCGGCCATGGCCAAACAATTTTGCTACGTTAAAGTATGCGCATTTGACGACCAAACTAAATTTCCTAGCTACCAAATACGAACTTTATCATATGTCGGCCAAATGAAATGCTATCAGCAAAAAACTTGAGATTATTGTTCAACATCCCACTACGATGCTCTGTACCAAATTTGGTAAAGATCGGCCATTAGGGCGCGCTATAGGCTGTGTTCAGACTGCAGGCAAAAGTGGCCCAAATCTGGGGTCAAGTGACCAGGAGTCTGGAAATACAGTTAAGCTCTCGCGCAATCGTTACACTTAATGTCCTCGTTATCGGTCCGCACTTTAATACTGTTCGTGACAAAACCTGCATGAAGAAAAGTGTGTTTGCCTATTAGTCTTCAAATTGTATCTCGGGGTGGGGGATACCAACAGTTAATGCTGTGATTTTGGCAAGGTGTTAACAATCAAAAAAAAAAAATTGTTGTAAACATTAATACATATAATACAACATAACATTAATACTGCGGTGACCCCCGTGCGTAATGCTGCATGATGGCACTGCTGGCCCTGCAGGAGGACTAACCCCCTTTGGAAGAATCAGAAGAGAAAAAGGCTTCAGGGACCATGATGATGATTGGCTAATATGCCGATTTAAATTCCATAAAGCTGCGCTCTTGGATCTATGTACTGAATTGGATCCAGTAGAGAGGACAACGCGCCGGAACCGTGCCATCCCGGTCCAAATACAGGTCCTCGCCACTCTGGGGGAAACCGGCTGTTTTCAGAGGGAAATAGCCAGCTAAGTGGGTTTTTTTTAAACAAATATTATATATAATCTTCACCTTTATCACTAAGGCTTGTTTGGATATACTATACAGTATAGTTCGGTTAAATCTTATCATATAGGTCTGGTATATCGAAGCTGTCCCCGAGTGCCGTAATGCCTGCCGTTTTGGAAGATATTATTAATAAAGGTAGTCTATAGATCAGGTTTCCCTACACTGTGCGACAACAGGCCGAAATTATAATTCAATTGGCAGCAATTCACCAGCGTCTGAGAGGTTTTTTGCTTTTTCTCCGCCAGTCGTCATGATTCGACACGATTCGGTGACTGCCAGTGTCATTAACATACTTATCAGCATTCATGAGGTGCTTTGCATTGACTATTTATGGTTAAAAATGGGCGTGTACAGGGTGGGATAAGAGGCTGATCCACGTACGCACACTTTATAAATCTGAATTGTTTTTGGCGTACGCCATTTTTGGCTTTTGGGTGCACGTACACTTTTAGTAAGGATCCTACACACAGTTTTATAAATGAGACCCCTGGTCAGACTTCTTCAGAAGTCGTGTGAACACTCAAATCTTGCCTAGATCTGAATTTTTCAAATCAGATATAGACCACTTCCATATGTGGTCCTGAATCAGACCCAGGTCAGATTTTTTTTCAATGTGGCCGCAGTGTGAACAACCAAGGCGGATTTGATACGACTTTTACGTCAATCTACATCGACATGTCTCACAATTACGCGCTGACAGTAAAATTAAAAAACTTGACTAGGCATCCGAAAGTTTTGAATAAACTGCATCACTGTGAAGCTATTTACAACACAGTCCCACCACTCCTGGCTTCGTCTCTGCATCCACACAGACCTCTGTAGTGAATTTGCATTCATAACCCTGCAAAAGGCCAAAACAGCCAATTCGGCTTTCTTTCTCTTCATTCTTCTCCTCAGCACCTGCTCATTAATGTTACGGCTGCCATTTAACAAACATTTTGAAATAAAAGCGAAAATGCTTACTTCCTCCATAACCTCCCTAATTTTAGTGCAACAACGTGCTGCGTCTGATGTCATTGTTATTGTTCTTTTGCGCATGCGGGTCAGTTCAAAACCGCAAACAGTTTACACTGGAATCTGATATAGGCCACATTTTGAAAGGTAATGTGAACAGCCAAACAAAAAATCTGATCTGAGCAAAAAATCTGAATTAAGCAATAAGACTTGCGGTGTGAACGTAGCCATAATCAACTAAACCAGTTTTGGCCCTTTTGCTCAATCAATGTTAATGGGATATTTGCAATGGCAATGTACCGCAGACCTTGCGGCTCACACCTCTCGATATTTAGTGACGTTTGCCTCACCACCGTCACGCTTTGGGTCCCACTTTCGCACGCTCCCTGGGTCGTCGGGGGCGACTGGCACCGGGAGGCTTGGACCCCATCATAACTGCTTGCAGTTCTAGTTTACTTTTGCTTTTCCAACACTCACATTAGATTATTGGGTTAATTAAAGGTGCAGTAGGTAAGACTTATAAAACTAACTTTATTTGCTGAAACTGACCCTATGTTTGAGTAGAACTACATGAAGCAGTTAATTAAAAAAAAAAAAAGATCTGGCTCCTCTGGCACCACCTACAGCCTGTAGTGCGATTTGCAAAAATCCACAGCTCCCTGTTCAGATCCACCAATCAGGGCCAGGGGGGGGTGTCTAACTGCATGTCAATCATTGCTCATGCACACACATTCATTCTCCCTTATGGGGGGAGGGGCTTAGGAGACCGTTTTGGGCTTTAGCAGAAAGAGGGGAGGGACTGAGAAGTTGTCGATGTTCACATTTTTTGGCTAAGTCCTGGATCTTCGCAATCCTACCTACAGCACTTTTAAATACTGTGTCCAATTTAAGGAGTGTTTAGAAACACAAACATTCTTTGGAATTAACAATTTAAAATCAGTTTAAATGTTTTCTTTTATTTTTAAGGACAACTGATTACAAAAAAAGACATGCACAATATGATTAAGATGCTGTATACATTTATTGTGTAACTTGTTGAAAGCTTATTGATCGCACACACAAAACCAGAAAGGCTCAACTGATAAGAGAACAATATCAAATCATCAAAGATCAACACAGTTCTTGGCCTTGAGTAAAACAGCAGCCAACAGACAAGAACAGTGGCTCCAAGGCCAAGGGGGGCTGGAAATATGGAGCAGTCATATCAATGAATGAAGCTGATACAAACTGATACATTTTAGGTTTGAGGTTTTTACACTTGCGATGCATAATGCAGCCATTACCAATTCTGACAAGTAGAATATTTCTAGTTTTACGAGCCTGGATAACACGTCAGAGAATAACAGTGCACACATAACTCATGCTGCCCCATCCACTGTGGTCTGATGAGGTGGTGGGGTGATCTGAGGGCTCTAAGCAGACAAATAAATAACACATGGATAGAAATATAGAGTGGAGCAACTGGCTATAGTCATAAAAAGCCCGCAGATGTAATCAAGTCAAGAATTATACTATTTCCTTAACAACTGGAAAAAAATGTCTGACTAAACGCTCTTTGGTGAAGAGTTTCAACCAGCACGAATTCCAGCACTCAAGATTACTTCCAGGCTTCATCGAGCGACAAAAGCTGACACAAAACCAAGAAGCTGAAGGCCAAAAGACATCATTATAAAACACTGTAGCCCCTTCAAATGCACTTTTGCAATAATGAAATGCTGAAATCACATAGTGGGAGAACTCTAAGAGTGTAGAGTTACAGTGTAACTATTTCACTCTGCCTATATTTTGATATTACTTTATAAAAGACTATATCTATCTGCTCTATGTATCCATACATTTTATAGCAAACATTAAATACTCCATTACAGTACATCATTCTATCAATCTGGTAGTGTAACATATGTCCCATAAACATAAACTCTGCAGGACAAAACTGAAGCTTATCGATATTGAAAGTTCCTCATTGTCTAATTATTGTGCGGAATAAAAAAAAAAATAATGCTGTTTTAATATCAGGTAATTCATAGACTTAATTTAGTCCAAAACACACAATATTTAAAAAATGAATACTATTTTTAACATCAGATATATATATATATATATATATATATATATATATATGTGTGTGTGTGTACAAAGTGCTTGCTCTAAAGTGTCTGACATTTATAAGCTTGAAATAACAGTTGCAAACTTTTACACTAGGTTAAGAATGGGCTCATTGTGTACTGGCAAAAAGAAAATTGCAGACACAATGTAGTAAACACCTGTACAGTAAGCTTGAACAAAAAATGCACCTCAGATTTATCTTCCTCGCTGTAACCTTTGAAAAAAACCCTTTCAGTGATTTAACGTTATTTGTTTTTACAACTTTCCTTGATATCGTAATTGCATTGCGTATTCCAGTATTTGCACACATTCACAATTACCACAGTACAATTGAAAAAGAACCATAGCCACCCCCCCCCCCCCCACACACACACACACACACACACACACACACACACACAATTATCTAATCTTCCTTCATGTACACAGAAAGCCTTGTGGGGATCTTTGGATGGGTTTGAACACTGAACGTTGGATGAGCATCATTAGGTGACTATACATTTGGGGCAAAACTGTCCTATTGTTGCTCCTGATGACTGATCAGATAGCTGAACCAAACCTTCCCATTTCTCCCAGGCAAAACATTTTCAGTATCATTCAATTTGAAGGTTTTATCACCAAACATACACACAATACAGAGATTGTTGCACTCTCTTGAATGACCCCTTCCCACTACAGTAAGGCTAAATGCAGGAAATATACATGTACCGAGCAGCAACATATTGTGATTAGTAACATTATTGACATAAAAATATATATACTTGTAATTTTACAGCACTAGCAAATATATTAAGACATTTCTGCAACAGCATTGCATTGCATTGCTGGTATCATCAGCACTAGGCAGAAACAACAGGACACTGAGCTCTGAGAGACAGAAAGAGAAAAATGGCACATATCTATCATATTCACAGTTTTAAAAATTGTCATTTTATGGCTCTTACTTTGTCTCTCTTCTTCATTGGATTGTCTAATACAAAATACCTATTCTATCTGCTTAGCCTGTTTATCTTAAGGAGGATTCCACAGCAACACAGTTCAAAGGCAGGATGTGTTTCCTTTGCACGGTGAAGTATGTTTTGCTGTGTTGTGCTCATTTGGAGGCTGCCTTGATGTTACACAATAACAATACTTCAGACTCAATTATAGACTCGCTGTAATGAAAATTAATTATGTTGCATCACAAAACCATACATATATCGCACAACCTCTATTAGCCTAAGCTTAGACAGCTTATTGTATACAATATGCAATGCTGCTGTGTTTGTTATTGGCATATTGTAAAAGTCTTTATGATAGAATTCATAGGATGAAAACATATGAGGAGCCTAAAAACCTGACAACAGGTTTCCTCTGCTACCCTCTCACCCACACAGGCCATTATAAAAAAGCATATACGGTCAATGAACCAAGGGCAAGCTTACACCACAAGCTAATCTGACTAAATAAATAATTAAGCAACAGATTCTGTCCAAGGTTTTGTCCTAAATGTGGTTATTCTAAGAAAAGTATGGGTGCAAAGTAACTAGGAATCCATGCCTAATTACCCACATATTACCTAGTATGCCTGACCAAAAATACTCAAAATTGTATCTGTCGCTCTATCAAACCGCCACTTGAAATTTAAAGTCTTTCAGCACTAGCCCTGAACAACATTTTTGGTTTGGAAATTGTGGTCAGCTTTATGAGCATGATCCGAAATGTGCAAGTGACGGTTTAAGGACATTTTTACCCTTGCAACTATTTTCTTCGACAATTTTCAGCTCATTATTTATGACTACGTCAGGAAGGCAACATTAAATATCAATTAAGGCAAATGTTTTTGATGTAGTGTGTGCTTATGCATGTATGTTACTGTGTTCGTGCACGTGCAGGTTTTTAGTCATGGATCTATGAACAGAGAGGCTTTACAACAATTCACCTATACATAGCAGCACTTGCCTGTACATAGCAATACATAAATGCACAAATCCTAGCACAGAAATGGCAAGCCAATAACATTATCATAGGCACAGGTTGATAACGTGTACTTAAGTAACTATAAAATGTTAGCTAATTACATCTTTTAAATACTTTCACAGTCTTTCAACTTGTTCCAGTTGCTGTCCCTGCAATAACGATGAAACATGAGAAGAAAACTCCTAAGTAGAAAGCTTGCTCATTAAGGTTTAGTTTATATGAGTGAGTGCTGGTTGTAAAGGTGAGACTTGGCTGCAGTCAAAAGACGAAATTCAATAACTGCTAGGTGTGTATCTGTGTCCCTTCCCTTCTGCGAAATAACTATATCAATGTGCCCTTGAGCAAGGCACTTGGTGGTGCTCAGTATACCAAAGCACTGTTTGTACTGGGCGGCTCCCAGCTGTGAATGAATCTGAATAAATTATTCCTCTTACCACAAGAATGGCTGTTCAGCACTCTAAGCAACATGTCAGTATGCATGTCAGAATAAAATGGAATAAATGATTCTATGCTGCAAATTGTATTATCAGTCTGTAATATCCAATGCATTCCAGGAATTAGATCAATTGGTTTGATTTCCCTTTTATTCGTCACCTCTACTTTTACTTCAGTTAGTGATTTCCTTCATTTCCCAGAATGCCTTTTGCCCCAGTGACTTATGTATGTGTGTGCACATTTGTAATGTATGTTCTTTTCAGTTGTTGAAAGTATTTATTCTAATAAACTCTATTGTAGATAGATAAAAATATCTTGACATCATATAATCTACGTTTGGCTACATATTCATGGTAATGTGAACAGCATACCATTACATAAAATGAAGCCAGGAATGCAAGGTATAATTGCATAGTAGTGTTTTCAACTGCATTTTAGGTTGGACTTTCCTTAAAGTACTAATAAGATGACAATGTGATAACAAATATAAGAATACAAAATAAGCCACAATTGAGCGGCAAAACATCTCTTCCAGCAAGAGGTATTAATGACAGCTTCTTCTTGGTGTAGTGTGAAAAACATGACTAGAATGTGCTTCTCCCGATCAATCATACACTGACATCTCTCTTTAACATTAAGACTTCTACAATGCCATTGCTCTAAACACAATTAGCCAGATATGTAATGTGATCCAACGCAGTTTAGCAGTAAGCTAATGCCTTTTGACTCATTACAATCACAGTCGCAGCCTACTATCTGTGTGTGTCTTATGCATGGATGTCAACAAATAGAGCAGGTTTGTGGTGTTTACTTCTGGCTGCCTATGCATCAAATTAAGTGATGTAGCAGATGTAAAAGAGTCAAGAATACACCTTGGTAGCTTTTCAACTCTGCCTTTTCAGCACCCTCTGAAAACAAATGCCTGTACACTCTAATCCACACTGTGTGCTGCAAGTTATTTGGTTTCCAGCAGGAATCAGGTAGAAACAGGCTTTTGTGACTGCTAGGGACTTCATGATCCTTAAAAGGCCTGATGGCATTGTCATTTTAGGGTGAGAGGTTCCCCAGCAGTTCTGGGGTGATGTACCCCACAGGCATAGCAGGTATGGCCTTGAGTGGGTGCTCTGGCAGGCAGGGAGGGGGAGACTGGCAGGGGGGCGGGTTGAGGAGCAGACTGTGTTGACTGTCCACTTCCTGTACCACTGTGTAGTCTGCAACAGGAGCAAAGAACTGGGATTGGGGAGAGTCAGGAAGAATGTAAGGCGACTGATTATCCTCTGCTGTGGCTGCAGGTTTGGTCTCCACTGGCTGAGGGTGTATGGGTTGATAACCCTCGCCAGGCATGGGGGAGCTAGGGGGAGGGCTGATCCGCCAGGCATTGCTCTCTGTGGTGTAGCCGCTTCCTTCTGGATCCACTACCAGTAGCTGAAACTGCAGCTCCTTCTGCTTATTGTCCTCAGTGTCCTCACTCCATTTGTGTTTTTTTTCTTTCTTTTGTGTTTTCTCCTCTGTGGCTAAGGTGCTCTCCTGGACTCTGAGTTGCTGGCCAGGAGACAGTACCACGCCCCCGGAGGGCATCACATTGCTGACTTGCGCATAGAAGTCTGTGTTGACCCAAGTCTGGGGCCCTCCAGTTTGAGTTTGGACCAGGGGCCTCTCGCCTCTTTCTGGGGCTGGGGCTCTTTCTACAACATTGAAGGAGGCTTCTCTGTCCTCCGGTTGGCCTGGCAGCAGGGTGGCCATCAGCATTAGGGTGTCTTGGTCAGGCAGATCTGGGTTATAACAGCTAGCCCGGCCTGAGTCATCATCAGGAAAGCTGGGGCACAGCGAAAAAGGTAAAAATAGTTTTTCATATAGTTTTTAACATTCATATTTGTGGAGCCATCTGGCAGAATGAAAACAGCATTTACATGAGAATCTGTGCAGTACGACATTGGATTACCTTATGTTCATGTGGTGGCTGATGCCTTGGGATAGGAGCCTCTGGGTGTCTGAGCCCTGGTTGTCCTTCTCTCCAGTATCTGCATCCTCAGCAACTATCTCTATGAACTCCACCCATGGCTCGCCTTCGTAGTAATCTTGTGAATAAGTGGGTAGGCCACCCATACCTCCACCACTCAGGATGAAATTCAGCTCGTCCAGCTTCCCCTTCTGCATGTGCACAAATTTGCAAGTAAGTGTATGTGGCAATAATGATAAATGTCCTACTTTTTCTATTCTCTGCACAGAATTGTGACATTGTGACATGTGTTAGTGTGCACATAAAGTGGCAGCTGCAAACCCAACACACTTTGTGTTTCACATTTGTCTGAGCATGAAATAGCAGCATTATTATTGTTTTCATCCCTATCAGTACTTTTTTCCACTGAGGTCCAGGGGTAAGGTTGTTTTGTAAAGAGTAAACAGGCTGCCTGTTAAATGCATCGCACATCATCTGGCAATAATACACCTACAGACAATGCTGAACCAAGACTTTTGTCATATCACATTATCCCTTAGTGGTGCTCCTGTCCTTGTTTACTTACACAAAACAAGAGTGCCTGTTTGCTTTCAAATTATTTATGGACATTATTGCTTTTATTTGATCGTTGACAAAGATGATAAACATGCCGTAAATTGGCAGATAGACAGTGGGTGGTGTGATGATTCCGTGGCCTAATGTGCCTCAGCTAACTGAGCCAAATGGACACCCAACAGTGTCTGTTTTTAATCAAAAATACAATGGAAAAATATATATATATATATATATATATATATATATATATATATATATATATATATATATATATATATATACATATATACGTCATCACTGCTTGCGCACGCAACCGGGGGGCAGAAAGAAGATGTGTTTCGTGTAGTAGCTAGTAGTAGTAGCAGCAGCATAGCGTAAGTCCAAATGCCAAGGAGTTGTTGCCTGGTAAATTGTACAAACAGAGCCAGTGATGGGTGCCTGATGTTTAACATACCTAGGGGGAAGCATGGTTTTGGCAAAAAACGGCGGAGGTTATGGCTTCAAGCCATAAGAAGGGCAGATTGGGGTAATATGCAAGAGGCTCCCATTCTGTATCACTCAGAAAAGTTGCAGCTTGTTCAGTTGTTCAGCTAAGTGATATCTACCTGTCAGGGCTGTAGTACTCGAGTCCGGACCGTAGATAGTTAAAGGTCCGTACTCGAGATAAGTTTAGACTGCTAGCTAAAGCTACGCCGATGTTTTGCTAACGTTAGCGCAACAGCGTTAGCCTAGCCTGCTAGCTAGGTAAATATTACGACTGCCTTCGTAGTTTCTTATATCTGCGTCCACGTTGTCAACATAAGACCTATGGCGTTAGTGCTCCTTTTGTACCATAATGTTATTGAATAAAATATTAAGCTTCGCTCCTACGAGATGGGTGGGTTTTTATTACGTTACACACAAAGCTAACTGGCTATAGTTAGCCTAGCTATATGCTAGCGGACATTAGCTAACGTTGCCGAGACAGCTGCACTAGTTTCGGCGAGCTAACCACGACAGTGTTGTGGCCCTAGTCTCGCCCACAATCAACCTCTGCTGCTAAAAACAGTCAACCTGCAGTGATGTTTTGAAATGGAGACACACATATCGTACCTTTTCCCGGAAATCCTGGCCATTATTTTAACGCATAAACAAACCATAGGGGTACACTCAGGGGTAGCTAACCCTCTTGCTAACATTGGCTATTACATTAGCCTAAAATGATAATTATAGCCATACATATATATCACAGTAACAGTGCAAAATTAAAGACAGACAAACAAATCCAACTAAAATCATGTTTTATTGAGTCAGCAGTTAGCTATATACAAACAACAAGGAAAGCTTAAGGTTGTTGCAGTAGTGGACCAGTTCACCAATCTGGCTTTCTGCCCCTGGTATGCACACGCACCCTGTAATGTTTGTAAACAGGAAACCCGTCTATATTTATATAGATCTATATAGATCTATATAGATATAGATATCTCTCTCTCTCTGAGAAAATATAACGCGTTAAAAAAATTAACGCAGATTAATCCATTCTATATTGACGTTTGCATACAGACGAAAATCTGGTGCCACTGATATGTCTGCACTTCTCTCTGGTGCTCTGAAACAGACATTACAGGCAACAGAAACACCGCTGCACGTGACGCTAGTTAACACTATACTCAACAACAGCTAACGTTAGCCTACCGCTAGCTAGTAGCTGGATTAAACACGGTTAAAACGCTGACAGCTAACGCTAAACGGTGTAAAGTTTGACTGTGTTTTACTGTAGAGGATTCCAACATCGGTATGTATCAATCTGCAGCTACCGTCGGAAAAACAACACAGACGGTGCGTTCAATGAAACTGGTAAACTACAGCTTCGTGGTGCATTTGAAGCTGTTGTAAATGCCCTTTTCCTATCTGGTTGTTGTTTTTGTCGTTCAACAGCAATTTACTAGTGAAATAAGTTAATGTTATTGTTATACATTATTATTAAATCATTTAATTTTGACCATATGGCCTTAGCAATAAACAAGCCGTTCTTTAATGTCACCAACTGTTGTTTAGTACCCTTTTTTTTCTTTTCTTTTTTTACTTTCTTAAAAAGTATCGGTTCAAGCACCGTTAATTATGTATGCGATTAATTTCGATTAATTAATCACAGAGTATGTAATTAATTAGATTACATTTTTTAATCGATTGACAGCCCTAATATATATATATATATATATATATATATATATATATATATATAAATACTGGGAAAAAAACAAGTGGTTAAAAACAGTGGTTACACAACACTTTATATAATCAATTTACTGAATAAACAACAAACAATTCCATTTGTTGGCTGCTGTAAATTATTGATTATTTTATTGTTTTTTTGCACTGCTGCATTTGCAGAATATTTTACTCTTTGCGCCTAGAATGCATTATATATGTATTAGAGTCTGACAGGTATTGGATTTATGAGAGTTCAAAAAAAGTATTACTATATATAAGCCAATATTTGTTTTGTAAAATAAATACATAACATTAAGTGTCCAAAGTGGGATATTTTACAGTTGATATATAAACTTGTCAGTGCTCTCTGGATGATAAACTATGTAATGGAGACAAAGTTCTGAATTACCACAAACACACAGTATCTTTAGTACTGCAATTGTTTGCTCGGCTGACATAGACACCGATAACAACACATCTGTGACAAGCTAAGACCAGGTATGCCAACATATAGGTCGGGGTCTTCTAGTATGTATGTTCACATGAGAAAAATCACAGACAAGGCATAATAACACAGACATTTAAATGTACCTTTAACAGCTCTGGATCGATGCCTTTAATTTTGGGTGCAGGAACCGGTGGCAAAAGAATCAACGTCAATCTGCAATGGCAGGAAGAAGAAGGGGGACGCAATGAAGATCATCTGTTCACACTTTTTCATTATTTGTGTGTGTGAGCGTGCCAGACTGAGAGCTGTGCTTCACAATCTGCTGCTGTTTTTTCAGCATTTCCCCCATTGTTACGGCTGGCGTTAATGCAGTAGAGGTTGAATATGTTTTGGACACTATTTATGCACATGCATGAAAGAGTGAGAGAGTCTGTTCCTACCTGTGCTGCTGAGAGACGACAATAAGCATGATAATTATGAGGATGCCCACAATCCCGAAAAGAAGAACCAGTGTGAGTGGGAAAGTAGACTCTACAAGACACGAAACAGAACCCATCATCATCATCATCATCGTCATCATCGTCATCATAACAACGTTCCTGGTGGTTCAAGGATTTGCACCTTGTCTCTCTGACCTGAACGATGCAATGGGCCATATTTATGTATTTATTGCATTTAACCGAATGATTGATTGCTGATCTTACCTTTGCTGGGAATCTCAGTCACTTGAATGAAGATGGAGTCGCTGAACTCTCCAAACTTAGTGAAGGCCTGCATCCTGCAGCGGATGTGCACTTCGTACTCTTCTCCTATGTGCAGACCGTAGATTGTCTGCTGTGTGTGCGGCTGAATCTCCAACTAAAATACAGAAATACATAGAAAGAGAGAAAGATTAAAAAAACAGCAGGAATTTAAAATAAACTAAAGAAAGGGATTTTGCTGTGTTTCAATTAATCAGAAAAGGATTCAGCTTTTTTTTTATCCTGACAGACACTGCTACAACTGAAGCTGACAGAAGCTAATCAGGGTATCAAGAGGTCTATGTTTATTTCTGGTAAATATAACAGGGACCTCTCCAAAGGTCCAATTGTTGAGGCATTTCTGATACATACATTAGACAGAGGACATACTGTTATGATGGAGGACTTTAAAACTGTTTCCAAGGCTGCATTTGTCAGATGGGCTGGCCCAGCTGTAATGAATATGAGACTGTGCAAGGTCCCATTGCCTCTGACCTACAGATCCCTCCCTTCACTTCCTTCAGAGAGGCTGTGTTTTCCCAGAGGGCCTTGCTTTTGCTTCCACTGCCTTGCCAACAAAGCTACACTGCATTTTAGCCAAAGGAGTTCAGGAGGAGGGGGAAGAAACAAGACACTGTGCCTGTATGACCTACCTACAATTTACTTTAAAGAGGGTGCATTAGTGTTTGCATTTGTGTCAGCTTGTGCATGTGCACAGAGGCCTTTTGTAAAGTTTTAAGATGTGTGTTTACATGTGTCTGGGCATGCAACTGTGTGTGTGTGTGTGTGTGTGTGTGTGTGTGTGTGTGTGTGTGTGTGTGTGTGTGTGCATAAAAGCAAAGGAGGAAGAGAGAGAATTTATGAGCAAGTAAAGTGTAGACTTACTGCTTCCCAGTTTGTGGTATTTCTCTCTCTGTACTGGATCTCATACTCAATGCGCATCCAGCCCATCTCAACGTCTGCAGAGGGTGGGGGCTCCCAGTTGACCATGACATCATAACTTAGCCCAGAGGGACTTATTTCCAGCAGGGTCCAGTTTGAAGACACTGGTGGGTCAGGACGTACTGCCAGGAAAAGGGCCAAGGTTCAGTTTGAGCAGAATGAAAACATTTAGAATAATTTATATCATGTTTATGAACATGGCAAATTAATGGATGGCTTTGAATGCACTTGATCATGTGTATATAAAGAATGAATCAAAGAAATGGCTTTATATGTTTGAAAAGTCAATCAATTTAAAAAGGTCACATCTACCTGTATGTATGTATTTGCTGGTATGAACTTGCTACTGCAAAAAAAAATCCAACTGGTTCTCAGTGGTTTAAAATTGATAAAACAAAAACTAACATAAAATCAAATACGTTCATTATACTCCACAGTACAGTTTTCAATTAAATAAACATGTTTACGAATATGCTTGTGTTAGCTTTACCAATTGTGGGGCTAAACATGTAAATATTGGCTTGAGGGTGAAACAAGGTCACTAAAGAGTGTATCCCCAAATTCCATGGCAATTAGCCTGTTAGATTACAAGATATTTTGTGTAAATGGTTCACATTTTGGCCTGAGGGTTGCGCAAGAAAGGAAGGAAGGAAGGAAGGAAGGAAGGAAAAGTCAGTGTTAACAATGGAAAAGGTTAATCCTTCCAGGAACATGATCATCTTAGTATATTTAATGGAAAGTTGCCCATTACAAATTGATATTTCTTGGGTACAAGTAGAACGTTCAGGCTGATGGTAGCACTGGTCAGGGGTGGTCACCAAAAACATTAATAATGATCATCTGGGGACTATGAATATTTTTAGCAAATCTCCTGGAAATCCAACTGGTAGCTGTTGATATATTGTGCTGTGGACACACAGTAGTGTGTGAATGGACAGACCAACCATCACCAGCTTCTTTACTCTACACCCTACTGTGGGTTCAGTGGAAGACAACATCCAAATGTTATTTATAAAAACATGCCAATAATCAATTTGCACACATGAGGAGAGCTAGGTTTCTATATCAGTAAACATATGACAATACCATGTGATAATACAGTATCTATCAGCATCTTGTACAGTACTGGTTAGATAAAGACCACCAGACATAAAAACATTTTCTGTGTAAACACACTGTATCTGACACTTGCTGTGATATTGACATGCATGTGACATTTGCTGGTTTAATCGATATGTAGAAGCAAGTACCATTTCTTAGAAGCTGTCTGTGCAGGTGATCTATCATACTAGCAACCGCCATTTTCTGTTGTCCCACAGTACTGTATATGATTATCTCTGTTTCAATAATTTACTTTAATTATCAGTACAGCTACTTCTACATGTAAAGGAAAGAAACTGTGCTAGAACATGTTTCATGATGTTGCGTCCACTGGAAATGCAATGTAAAACTCCCCTAATTCATTGGACATATTGCAACAATCTGGATATATGCACAAATGTTTGTTACTGACCGATATTCTCCACAGTGAAACAGTCATCCTCATTGAAATAGGTGTGGTTTTGGCTGCGGAGCTGCAGGCAGTAGGGGACCCAAATGGATGTGTGGTTTACATCAAAGAAGCACTCCCTATTTGAATAAATATACTCTGGACACTCTATCCATTCACTGGTGGGCAAGCTGAATGAAGGAAACAATGACAAAAGAAAGACAAGAAAAAGCAAAGGAAGAAATGTGACTTTTTAAAATGTTACTCGCATATGCACACACAGATACATAAAGTGCTCCATGTGAAAAAAACAATTACTTGAACTTCTCCTGGCAAAGAAGGAACTGTGTCTATCGCACTCACACTTTCTTAAGGTAGAAAACTCTGAGTGCTCCAGGGGAGGACAGGTTGTGGAAGCTCCCTGGACTCCACCAACATCGGAACGTCTCCTGGTTCCTCGATATGCACTCTGTGATGTGAGGTTCAACGGGAGCTGACAGACAGTGAGAGAAAGACAAAGAAAATTAAGGATCAGACCAAACAGAAGAACACAGATTGGCTAATCAATCACCTTTATTGACGTCGGTCAACCTCATGGGGTTTTAAAGTTATCAATTTAACAATACTGAAAAAACCCAACACCTCCTTAAAACCACAACAGCAATCACTTTGTTCACAATATACAATTTAATCTAAATGATAACACTGCAATATAATAACACACCTCAAGTTTACCACCCATGCTTCAAGGACTGACAGATTTTTTTATTGTCAATAAAATGATCTAGTTAAGTTCTTTGGACATTGTGCGTAACCCTGTGTCCAGTTTTTAAATTGATTTCTGCTCTCTGTAAATCTGTGAGTAGGAAAACAACTTGTTGAAAGACAGAGTTACATTGCATGAAATTTCAGTCCCTGTGCCTTTATAACCTTTATTCATAGTCATACCATCCATCCTCTGCCCCACCCTGAGGCCCTGTCTTAGCCCCGTCCACCTCTCCCTCGGCACCCTGTCACTCCTCATCACCAATCCCCCGCAGCCTCCCTCTCTGGTTGGAGGCCAGTTTCTCATCCAGCTGAGAGTCACAGGGTTTGGTGCAACCATAAATAAGCAACTGAAGGTATCATTGATTTTGGCTCTACCCGCTCGCCTCCAGCGCTGGCTGCAGCATAAATCACACACCAGACCCAGAACATAAACATGCTTCACAACACAAGACAGGGAATTAAACACATACTGGAGCAATACTGTGCAAATGCAGCAGGGCACTGTCATCGGATAGTTTTTTGAGTTTATAAACATTAAGCAAAAATCATCTCCACATAGACATACATACATTACATAAAAAAGATGAAATACTATGCTATCAGCATGTGCATGCATACAACATTTGTACACAGACCCACAACCTGCCAGCATGCATCCCTAGTTAACATTAATCACAGACACCACAACAGAACACCCTAACAAACAAGCCCATTCACAGGCAGGCCAGACTGCAAATACTCATCATTTATTCATACAGAATATGCACCATTATTTTGATTACTTTGCTTACTTTCTATTTGATGCCAGTATAACCTCCTAATTCATTGCATTCCTGAACCGTTGTGCCTCTTGCTCTTAAACCTTCCCTCCCTTCATCTTCTGCACACTGTCGTTGCTCCCAGAGCTTTGCTATTTCAACTCGGCCTGACGGCCTCCCTCCCCCACCCAACAAATTCCAGCTGCCACCATCAAAGAGCTTTTTGCCGACACTGCATGCAAAGAAGGGCTTCAAACTACAGCAGGACAGATTACATAAAAAGTAAAATAACACCTTGGAAATGTTTTAGGGTCAAAATATGCTTCAAAGTCAGGCAATATTTCAGGCAACTCAGACATTTTTCATTTCATTTCATTCGTCATGCAAAATGTTATTCATTCATTTTGATCCATTTGCTACTTCAAACTGTTGCTCATATGTAATTATTTACACATTAAGACATGTTTAAATGTCATCTTACTGCTGCTGCTACTCTGGGTGGAAAAGACCCGGAAGCACACAGACAGTGTTTTGAAAGTTAACCTCTCCATAAAAAATTGGGGCTCTGCTGGCAAAAGGTCAGAAGGTAGAGCTAGTCAAATCTGAAGTATGTCAGAGGTGAAAGGTTGTGCAGCAACACCTGGAGAGAATCAAGTCTGACCTTATTCTTAGTGTCTCTCTTTCTCACTCATTTGCTGACTGTCATACTTCCTCTCTTCCTCTTCTACTCTGATATAATAGGGCTTAAACCTGTACATTGCTGTAAAAAAAAACTGTAGAAACTGGAACTGTTCTAGTTGTAATGGCTCACAAGCCAAAGGGGCAATGTCTTGACAGCTACAGTACATGTTGATTACCTGCCAAGCATAGGCTGGTAATTATGTTTCAGGGCCTTACTCCCCATTTTTACACATACTAATATAACCAGTTCACTGATGGGAAGCTAAGCCCTGTAAATGCCTGTACCTGCCAGCTGCCATCAAATGAGCAGCAGTTGGAAGCCTTCGGCTGGAAGAAGAAACCTAGTTTTGTGTGTGAGTTGGGATAGGGCTGGGTATCATTAAAAAATGTTCGATATCGATATCAATACCAATACCGTGTTCGAATTCGGTACCCAGCCCTTGTTAGGGATGTAATGATGCATTGTAAATTGGTTACAAATCAATATAAATGTGTAAAAAGTACAACCGGATGAGATAAAAAAATGAATCTGCATTTTTTAAATGGCTTACGGCATAATCTGTTTGATTTTACTTGTTTGACTTTAGATGTCACTACGTGTTCTTAGTTTATTTATTTGAATACATTCTTTTTCTATTTACTTTAGTTATTTTGATGTGGGATTTGTTTTAAAAATCTAATTATACTTTTATTTAATTAGATTTATTTAATATGAAATACAATTTCAGTTGCACTCAAGATAAGAAGAAACATCTGTTGTTTTGCATAGTTCATATATATATATATATCACCTTGTGGGCTGTGTGCGCAGCCAAGACTGATAAACCGCTTTTAGCTTTACGTCCTGTCTTCATCAGTCCATACAGAGAAGCTAGGAAACCATTTATCTACCTCAATGTCAGCTTTAGCCATTAAGGTTTAAAATCCACTAAAAAGCCTAAATAAAGCACTCTTCTGCCACCCCTTGTGCCAGCTGGCAAACAGCACTAAAAAGGCGGTGAGAAAGGTGCAACCAGGCTTTATCAGTTAACGCACTGTGAAATGCTCGACTGTCATGAGGAGCAGGGTGGAAATGAGGCTATGACGCTATGAATTACCACATTTTCCAGCTCATTTGCAGATTTAAGCTAGTGTTGAGGTTAATAACGCTTCAAAAAAGCTGCTAAAAGGAGAGAGGAGACACGAGGTAAGGAGGAGGAGGAAGAGAGAGAGGCAGATAGATGTCAGAGAGAGTGAATGTGTGGATTATGAAATTTTTGGCTGCAATACAGAAATGTCATTGAGAATAAAATTTGTCATTTTAAACTATATATAGCTGTACATTATATAATATATAAACAAATAGATGATACATTTCCTTTGATAAAAACATGTTTCGAAATTAAAATCTGAGAAAAAAGTCACATTCATTTTAAACAGCTTTGGACATGAGACGTGCAAATCTAGTTTTTATTGTAGGGTACTGTTGATACGTTGCAGTTTTTCTAATACTAGTTATGCTAAATAAATGTCTCTGGAGTGGATTAATTATCTATCCCAGATATCATTCTGTGTGGTGTCCCTCAGGGCTCAAATTTGGGTCTGTTCTCTTGATATATGCTACTGACAGGTCCAAAATCAGTTTAAACTGCTATGCAAATGACATTTAAATACATGCCTCACTAATATTTAGCAACTAAGATGTTACACACTGACAGACATACTTCAGGACACCAAATGTTGGATGACACACAATTTTCTGAATCTTCATGAAAATAAAACCTCCATCTTCAACAGCCATCACAGCTGATGAGCTAATAATGTGACAGGAGCAAAAAACGCTCACAAATGGTATGTTTTTTAGAGGGTTAAAGCACTAAATAAATTAACTTAGTCATCTATTACTTTGGGACTGCATTGTACTGTTTGTGAGTGGGTTTTAGGGAGTGTTGTTTATCTGCTACTATACTCTCAAAAATAGCACAGAACACACAAATAGACACATACACACTAGGTACATGGACACTGAGTGTCTCTTCATTGTGGTATTAGCACATAATTGATTTGAAGAGAACACACACATGGCTGCTGAACAGTAGAACCTGTTGTCCCTGGTCCGTGCACTCACAACTACTCTACCCTCGACTGACAGCACAGTTACAAGACACTCAACACTGAATTGCTGCTGCAAGTCTCAACCCTAACAGGAAGAGTAAAATGTAAAAAACTTTAGGGTAATGCTATTACATAAAGTGCAAATTGTACGTTATTTCAGCACAAACATTGTGCATTGTATAGTATTTATAGCACCTGGAATCCTCAGGAACCTATACCAGCATCCTGTTTTTGGACTTCAGCTCTGCCTTTAATACCATCATCCCGGCTCTGCCAGAGCAGAACACCAAAAAAGCACAGCAGAGGATGTACTTTCTGCGGCAGTTGAAGAAGGTCACCTGCCAAAGACAATGATGGTGCACTTCTACACCACCACACCGCCATCATTGAGTCCATCCTCTCCTCCTCCATCACCATGTTACGCTGCTGCCACAGCCAAGGACAAGGGCAGTCCCTGCAGGACCTGTACGCCTCCAGGACCCTGAGGCGGGCAGGAAAGGTTGTGACCGACCCCTCTCACCCCGGACACAAACTATTTGAAACACATTCCCTTCTCGCAGGAGGCTGCGGTCCATCAGGACCAAAACTTCACGGCAAAAAAAACTGTTTCTTCCCATCTGTAGATGCCCTCATCAACAAGGCCCGGGACCCCCATTGATATGAGTTCTTATTTTTTTCCAGACTATATTTATGTTTCTTGTCTATGCACCAATACACCAAAGCAAATTACTTGTATGTGAAAACCTACTTGGCAATAAACTGGATTCTGATTTAGAGATGATATTTTTTAACAGTCAATATTCACTTGCTTTATGTCTCCAGAATAGGGAGGCACAGCTTTTGAACAGTTAAGTAAACTTATTTGGTATTTCTGATCAGCAGCAACTTCTGCCTGCCATCGCAGCACCCATGCCAGATGAGCCACAAGGCTTCCTGTAGCACCATCAGTCCATCTGTGTGTGTGTTTCTGTTAACCAGATGGAAAAATTGGCAGCACACAATGACACTGTTCTGAGGCTAAAAGTGCCTGTCAGTCTGCACATGCCGAGTCCTACATTATATCCCTGAACCATAACCCATACACGTATATGCATGCACTTCCTGCAAAACACACCAGTAGATGTGTTAATTTGTGTGCAGCAGATGGCTTTGTTTGTCTTCCACAGGGAATTTGTTTTGGATGATGAGAAAAAGAATGAATGAGCAGACAAGAAAAGATTGGAAGAGGAGAGGGATCAAATCCAGAATTTCCTTTATTTCACAAATGCACTCATACTGACTCCATATTTATACATTATGCATTTCATTTTCTGGAGGAAAGTAAAATTAAAACCCCTCAAAATGAGCTTAACAGTCGAGGTTAAATGTTAAGTCAGGAGGCCATATGGCATTCAAGAGAGCCAGAAAGGGTGAGAAGTGGGCAAGAAGAGAGGGGGAGAAAGGTGAGAGGCTGCAACAAGATACAACAAGAGAATGTAAACAGGTGATATAAATAACTGCCAACATGCACACACAGTTCCACACACACACCCAAGTGCACAGACACACACACCCAAGTGCACAGACACACACACACACACACACACACACACACACACTCTCTGAACTTACACTTTCAAAACAAAAACAGACAAAGAATATGAAAGTGCCATTGTCTGATTCCTTGAATACGATCTGCCTTTCCTCCCAGCTGCACAACAGGACCAATGACTTTTTCTTCCCTCTTGGGACTCGATTCTACTGATCATGATTCCCATCAGTGTTCATAGCATTTAAGTCTAACAGAAACAATCTGGTGTGTTTGAGCATGCAGTGACCCAGTCAGCTATTTCTTGTCCCAGCAATTTATTAGCTTGAACTAATTATGTTAATCTCCTTTATTACCATTATAGCCCACAGAATAGGCGTAGCAATGTCATGACATAAAATCGCATCCAAGTGAGAGTAAATATAGATAAGCGGGGGTGTCTGGCTTGCAGCATGGACACCTGCATATAATAAGTGCACACATTTTCTCTCCTCACCTTTCTCTCCATGTCTTTTCTTTCTAGCTTATTCCATTCTGCTAGGGTTTCAGTTGCTGCTAGGGTTTCATCCGCTGCTCCACTCGCTTCGATCACTCATTTTAATCACCCATCAAGGGTTTTTTCACTTCTTTGGTCTTTCTGAAAGAGTTAAATTTGTTCCCAAGGTTTAGTTTAATTTATAATAATATTTTATCCATCGAAAAATAAATTAAATCAATAACAGTATCACACATTTTCACTTTGGCTCTCTATAACCTTTGATATGGTACTCCTCAGTCTGCCCTGCTGCTAATAAACCTTTGCCTTAAAACTTACTTTTGGTAAACTCAGAATATGTCTCCTACATGCAGAATATTGCTGTTGGATCTGCTTCTTTGCAGCTATCCTTCAATTTTGATAGCATTTCACCTCTTATGTATTCTTTTTGTGTGTAACTTCAGACACCATATCCCAAATGAGGCCCCAACTTTGCTGCTCTGAGCAAACACACCCACTGCTTGTCTTTGAAGCAGATGTAACTGTATATTGTGTTTACAAGCCAGGCAGACCAAACCTCTGCACTTTTACCACTGGTTACCACCTCTGTGGCCAGGAACAAAGCCTCGCTCAACAGGATCAATCTATGGTCCTGAGGAGCAAATCCTTCCGAGACACAGACAGACAAACGCTCAGGAAAGGTTGAGGGGAAGAAAAAGAAAGTGTGTGTAAGTACAGATCGAGACAAACGATGTGCACTAGCTATAATTACTTTGGTAAGCCTTTAAATACATAGGGAGCATCTCCAAACGTCTACTCTTGGCTTGTAATGTGGCTGGCTCTACAACACATAAAAATGCTGCAGAAAGAGTATAACCCTCAGAATTTCAGGAAGGCTGTATTACTGTAGGTCCTCAAGTGGAACAACAAAATGGTTTTAAACCACCCCAAAAGCACAATGTTTAGGGTTACTCACCTAGAAGATTGAATGATTTCTGTAACATTGCATGTGTCTGAGAGAAAGAGTGGTACAAGGTCAAATATAGATGGTTTTATGTGTAGAAAGCAGGTGTCAGGATTGGAGTTTATGCAATGGTAAGCTTGAGAAAGTCACATGCTGTGTGTGTTTGCTTATGCTATCAGTGGCTGCTTTGTGTTTACAGATGATTTAATGGTTGTTGAGGAAGAGGCGCTGGAGACCGTTTTAACAATTGAAGGAGGTGGACCAGTGAAAACCCCACCTGGCTATCAGCAGTGGGTCTAAGAGTTTATCAGAAAGGTAATGTAAACCCACAGATATAAAGACATTTGACATCTGTGAACAAATACAAAGCCAAAAGGCCCAAGGGCAAAGACGTGGAGCTCAAAACTCTTATCATATATCACTAATTAATTCACAGCACAGTGCCGACAGACCCATCTTTTAGTGCTTTTACTGTAATGTAACATGGCATCTTAAGATATAACCAGTGTTGAAATCAACCTTTTATATGTGATTATTATCAAAATATTTCTATAATATAACTACGATATAACTGGCTGCCCTCAGTTGATAAAATGATATAGATATATACATAGATACACTGTAGTTTTCACATCATCACGTCTGTGGGACTGTCTATGATTCTGAGGTGGTATTCTCACTCAACAAAACCACTTACTAGGGGTACATGATTCAGAAAATGTCACGATTCGATTTCGATTTTCGATTCAAAAACGAGTCTCGATTAAAAAAAATGATTCACAGTATGTAAATGTAGTAACTTTTCCCATGTGATTGCAGTAGACATACAATTAAAAAAAAATAATTAAAAATGTTTTTTTTTTTATAAAAAAATATGAATTGACTTTTGGAATTCTATGAATCGATTCTGAATCGGTAGAGCTTGAATCGCGATTCGAATGTGAATAGATTTTTTTGCACACCCCTACCACTTACCGCATCCAGACTGCCTCCTCTCCCTAACACAAGCTGTTTTTCCAACCCAATGGCTGAAAGGCATAGCAATACCCAAGAATTTATGATACACGTCCAAAAACCAATTATAGTCATTCATTTCTAGTCAGAATGCCAACATGGCCTTAAACCATAATCGCTTAATCTAAATGGGAATGTTTACATTGTGTTCACGCAGATATGACTTTCACAAGCTCTCTAATAGAAAAGAAGAGGAGTTGATTTACAATGAAAATCTGTGAAACAAAAAATGTTGGCTGCTTTAGTACCAGCACTGGCACCCGCATTATGTTTGCTTGGAACAGCACTAGAAATGGCAAGGAACAGAAAGAACAATATGTTCACACAGCACATGATAATTGAACCAATGTTCTAAAACTTCAGTGACACATGAGCCACTGAGTCATTTATTTTCCCTGAAAACTCGACTTAAGCAACTAATAGCTGGTGAAGCTTTGATTTCTTTATTGCCTGATCATCCCACAACAGACCACGCAAAAAATCCCCTTTAAATCTGAGTGTGAGACTACAACATTTATCAGTCAACACATAGCTTTAATAATGGCAGCATTTTCTCGCCAAGAAAGCCCCCTAAAAAAAGAGAGAAGAAGAAGGGTGGAGATTTCTCAATCTCTGTCTAATGCTGTCTGGCTCGCTTCCCAATGGCAATGAGCCAATGTACCTAAGAATATACTGGAATGACTGCGTGCCAACATTTACATTGAAGGATGACTTTTTTTGTGTTGCTAAATGTTTGCTGTACCATGAACTGCAAGCAAATTGAATGTTACTTTAACTGGAACTGAACGAAGCTTAGCCAAGTTCCTGGCTCTGAATGTCGTTCATATATATCCTTATTTTCCACCCTTTGGATTTGTAAGATATACACAGTCAGGGTTCACACAAGTTCAGTATTCAGTTTTTTTAATAAAGGTTGATTCACATATAAGTTTATGCAAACCAGGCCCATGAATAATAAAGGTTTCCATAAAAGGTAATATTTGATCCAGCTTTCAGAAGTGGAATCCCTTATTAAAAAAACCCAGAAATGCAGACACAGCAGAACCAACCAGCCAGACAGACAGACACATTTTGACAAAGTCAACATCAGAATTGATCCATTCTTGGGAGTTGTATTTTGGCTGTGATCATTTCTCTAAATCATGTGATGTTCTAGCATAGGTAGACTTTTTAAATAAACACGATTTATTTAAGGTTGAAGGACTGCACACTTTCACCTAATTCCAGCCGCAGTGGCTTCAACCATTAGAGGAAGATGCCAAAATATCCCAAGGCTATTACTCTCAGTCAATTTTGTGATTGGGATTCTGAGCATCAATTTTGGAAATTGTGTGACAAAAGACAGCTATTCTGGCCACCTATTGCTTTAGGGATTTCAAGTGGTAAATCAAAATTTAAGTTTGGCCGGGTTTTCTCAGCCGCAGCATTCCTTCACCAAATTATTTCAAATGGTTCCGTGACAGCTGGATTAGCTGGCTGAACATCCTGCGTTGTCCTGTCCCTGGACTTTGACAGAGAACCTCTGACCTTATATTTACCCTAGCTCTATTGATCACTAGCCTGTTTGACAAACCAAACCAGGAAAGAGCAGCGTTTGCTCAATGGTGAACCTTTCCACATGTGTCTGAGCAAACACAGCATTCTGCAACTGATGTCTGACATAACACATGATAACAAGTGTCAACAGTATCCTGCCTGCAAAACCTAAATCACATTTGTTCATGTTTGATGAGCTGCACGTAAAGAGCGTAATAAACTGAAGACTGATTTATTTTTTCTGCTTATTAGTCTTGACACCTAGCAGTAAAAACCCCATTAACCTACCTGATGACGTCGCGTGGTCCCGGCCCATGATAAATGCAGATCCTTGAGTCGACAGCCAATCCAGGAAAGAAATTAGGAGAAGGAGCAGGATATTGGAGGAAGAGGACAAGACAGCCATGATGCTGGGGAGAGACAGAGGGGAGAATGAGAGTGGTACAGAGATACTGATTATAATTATCAGTTGAACTCCATGATGACATGCCCATGTGAAAAACCCTCCTTCCCTCACTACTCTCTGTCTCGCTCACTCTTTTTCTCCCTTTCTTTCTCTCTGGTCTGTGAGCACAAATTGTGGATGCCATTTATTTTCAGCTGGAGTATGTGAAACCTAACACGGGACAGAGCATAATTAGTTATCATGCCAGGTTGCTGCTGCAGCATTTGTAAGTTAAATGTGTGAAGGATGTTTTCTGTGTTGTTCATCTGTTTGTCTAGAAACTTTACTGTTCATTTGACATTTCTAATAAAACAAGTTATACCCATTTCATATTATTTGTCATTAGCCATGATTTCATACAGACATACATCTACTATAGGTTTAGAAATGACGGCAGGAAGAATAATTTGAAACATAAGCAAAAAGGCACACTTATGTAACCCCTTCAACGCCAACTAATAGTTAATGAAATATCAGGGGAGGAAGCGAGGCTCTGAGATACTGTTATCTTCTGCTTATGCTTAGAAGTTGAAAATATACAACTCACAGAAACGTAATACAATATAGTCTCTGGCTTTCGTTTGATATCTAGTGTCGGCAAAAGGTTTTTTGCACATTTCCGATGTGCCATAAGCATAGTTAGGCACGCATTAGCTCAGAGGGCTAACTTGGCTTGTTTACCATATTACGTGAACGTCGCTGTCACCCTGAACATCTTGCCGAACTCCATTAAAAAAAATTTGTGTCCATTGTTGTGGGAAAATAAAATGTTTGCTGTCTGTAACGGAAAAGCACTATTTTGAATACATAACTATCCTTCTATGAACAAATTGTAAGTGTGTTGGCAAGCATAGACCCTTAACTCCAAGGATGCAGCTTGTGTGTCTCCGTGTATCATAGCAAAAATAGTAGTTGCAGGTTGCCCGATTGAGAAACAATGAGCTACAGTTTCCCCTAAAGGAAGGTGTTTTGAAACATTGAATATAAACTACCTGTACAATAAATTTCTTTGCACACTCACCCTGAGACTTGATCAAAGGTTGACTGTTACCTGCTTGCAAGTGTGACATTAAAACTTAAAAGACACTGTCTTGTCTACATAAAACTCCCAGTAAATTCATCACTGTACATTTTTCACATTACACATCCAATGTTAATACAAAAGCAAAGATTATAGCAGCTATAAGCTTTTTAAATCCCAAACCAAATCAATACCATGTTAACAAGCAGTATTAGGTGTGACTTTTGGTCTTTTTACCAATCATCGCATCTTGTGGCAAAATACATATGAATCTAGAAAGACTTCTTGGCAAAAATTTGAACCACACTAACACTAACATTTCCACTGAGCTTGACTCCCCCTCTAAAAACTAGACTTGAATTTCCCAACAAAACCTTTAACACAGAAATGTGGTGACTGCCTCTCTCATTCAGGCCACAACTAAAATTATATATATATATATATATATTTTTTTTAAACAGTATATAGCATGTGATGTAGAAAAACAGTGACAAACTCTTCCTGGCCAATAAGTTGGTGTTGGCAGACAAGTTCTACCAGTCAAGTCCAACCTCTAAATATAGGCCAAACTTTCTGTCCGCACCCTTGGCTATTTACAGCTGTGTCTCCACAACTTTGCTGGGCAGCCAGCAACCCCAAACGTGGAGGCTATGTTTCTCAGGGCAACACTGCCAGTATTTTCCTCAGTTCTGTTGTAGTCGGATGACAGTGGATCTTAAAGCCATATAACTACAGTGAGCTATACAACATAGCAAACACAGTTTGCCATGCCAAATAGCAAGCCAAAAGATTCTTTCACATTCTTTAACATTTTTACTTTTTATATACAACTGAGCAACAATATGGCAACCTCAGGCACATTTTCTAAAACTAACAAGTTTAGATAGAGGACTGCAAGACCTAGTGGCAAAAGAAATGCATGAACCAAGTTCAGATGAGTGTTATATCCATATATGTCATATAAGTGTATAACAGCACATACAGTATACTGGCACCTATTAAGAGTAAGGACACCATCCATTAAT
Organism: Sander lucioperca; assembly: GCF_008315115.2. Taxonomy (NCBI): domain Eukaryota; kingdom Metazoa; phylum Chordata; class Actinopteri; order Perciformes; family Percidae; genus Sander; species Sander lucioperca. The sequence goes on from NC_050174.1 coordinate 8,823,257, forward strand.
TTACTCCGAAATAGATTTAGAGTAAAAAGTCTCTATAACATGCAACTACAGCAAAAACTAAGAAACAAACAAGAATCTCAACATCTTTGCAAAATTAATTTTTTTTACTTGTAGTTTGTAAGACTGGACTTGTGAGTATACTCACAATGTAACAATAAGTGTGTGTGTGTGTGTGTGTGTGTGTGTGTGTGTGAGAGAATTCCAAGTGGCAGGGGCCAAGTTATACAATGCAAGAATTCACGGCAGAGACCCTCCCTCTCCCTTCAGTTTTGATGATACTTCATTCTAAAATCATGATTAAAAACATCGAATTTTTCTCCCCTCATCTAAAGCTAAAGCACTTAAAAACTTTCAAACCAGCTTTATTTATGACTTTATGAGGTTTTTCCACATTGTCTTTGTTTTTCTTTTCTTTTCTTTTCTTTAATCAGTCAAGTAACCACTACTACTATAAAAGAGGGCCAAACAGCCCCTACACTCTAACATATGGCCTCATGTTAATCCTGCCATTGGTGTCCCCCCCCCCATGTGAAAGCGTCTCTCAAAGCACTGGCAAGGCTGGTGTTTCATGTCCATCTCATGCACGTTTCTTCCCCATTCCTCTCCTTCTTTCCGCCAATTACAGGCTCTTAGACTCACAGGAAGGCCACCTAAGCCAATCAGAGAAGAGGGAGGCTCAGCACAGGCCTCCTGGGGTCCATTGGTAAACATTTAAGGCCTCTGTGGTCAACCTTCCTCCCACTACCTCTGCCCTAAAAAGCACACATATTCACATGCATGCAACATGAACACACCACACATACTAACACACACGTACATCTTGACTTGGCACCCCACTGCCAGCACCATGCCTCTCCCATGTTTCCTCACATCTCTATTGATCATCTGTGTTTGTTCAAAAATGAGCTGTCAAGAGAGGGAGGAGGAGGTTAGGAGTAGATGGGGTGATGGTGTAGCCAAAGAAAATGAACAGTTAGGGGGTGAGAGGTCACGCGATGTTGCAAGCCCAAGTTTAGTTTGACGTTCCTCCAAATAAAAAGCAGAAAGACTGTGGTGTATATTCTGTCTTCATCACACATTCACTCTGCACAGCTAGTGGACAATGCTCATCTTATAGTCAAGATTAGTCTATATTGACAACGTTTCATTTACGGGATAGTTCCTGTGCTGCCGGAGATTCCGCCGGATGTCCCTCACCTTCAGCTTTCTTTATGTTGGTATTCTAAACTCCGGTCGATTCGGAAAACATCCTTCTAGCTAAAACCGACAGTCAAATCATATTTATCTTTTTTGAGTAAAATTCTCATCACACACTCGCCAGCCATTTTAATTCCAGAGCTCACCTCTCTACGTGCACCTGTTCCACCAAAACAAGTTCCTACCAGAGGCTATTTTGCAGAGGCATTGTACCTGCGTCCAGCACTTAGCGCCACCCAAGACGATCGTGATTGGTTTAAAGAAATGCCAATAAACCGGAGCACGTTTTTCTCCTATTCCCAGAATGTTGTGTGGACTAGCCAGACCTTCCTTCGCAGCGCTGTGGAGATGGTCTGGCAATGCGAGACAAAGTCAAGATTGGCTTATTTACCTTTTTTCTATATGTCTGGGGTCATGTCTGGGGCCAGTGAGATAAAAGTTAAATTTTGTGAGGAAAGTGGTGTGGTCATTCAGAAACACATTTATTATCAATACTTATCTAATTGTGGACAGCTGGTAAAGTTTTAAAAATATCTGACACGTAATGCACAATTAAAAAAAATTTCTTTTTTTAAACAAACATGGCTATTTACCATTTGCAAATTAGTGTTTTATTTCCTTATTCCTAGTGAGGTGTTAGGTACATTTAAATAGTTGCGATATAGTCATTTACCACCATGGCTATTGACTTAACATCCTGAAAAACTTGAAAAGAATATAAATTATCATCTGGAGTGTGTGGATGTTTACCTTTAGGTGGGAAGTAGGCATGGAAACACTGACATTATACATTCATTAACATGATTATACAAAACATACATCCATGCACAAACATAAATGCACACAGAAAAGAGAGGTACTCGCATGAAACGGGTGCGCACAGGGGAGTTTGCCTGTGGCATAGGGTTAGGATAAATAACATCAACCTTTACTCTTTCTTTTTCTATGTCAACATTCCAGTAATATCAGACAGTGGTGGTGATTGACTGAGTAGAGTCAAGTGCTTCAGTCCAGAGGAAATTAATTGTAGGGCTGTCAGAGATTGCTGGCAGAGGTGAGTAGTAACGTGTCACTGTAGGTAAAACAACATGGACAAAGCTCCTCAGAGGGAGTCAGACACTCAAAAAGGATTCTAACAAAGCCATTGCATTGACCTCGAGTAAAGGCTCCTATACTATACACTGTGCACTTTGGGCTGTCTAAGATAAAAGTACAAAATCGCAAGAGAAACGTGAAATGTATGGTCATCAATTTAGAATGATAGTACTACGTTGCACCGAAGGATACATCAACCAACCATTGACTGATTTAAAGCTTTGGCAACCAGACAACAATAAAAATGTTAATAAAAACTTCAGGATAAATGTCTTTTAACTTAACAGTATGAAGAAAGGTAGACCGAAATGTAAACAGTTATGTAATTATCAACATTTTCACAGCAACAACACAACAGGCCCTCCACTTTCTGTATATCCATAGACTTCCAAGCAACTGGCACCTAAATTAATCTCTTGGAGCACCTTTAATCATTCCGTCTCAACAAGTAAGGTTTAACTTCAGGGCTGTATGACAACCACTTTATATTCCACAAGTATTGTGGCAAAAATAATAATACTTCAACATCGTCATTTCAAAATAATCATGTTTGTGAGTACACGTACACAAAGTTGTCCAAGGTCCACTGTTGGGTCTCTCAATAATTACACAAGAATCATGCAAATAGATTTTCTGCCCTCAACTTTCCCCTTCACCACTAACCTCTTTCCTTAAAATAAACAAAATTAAAGTAAACATACCACAGACTTCAACATGAGCCTGCATGTTAGACCAGACACTGGTGAGGAGTCCACACAGACGAGAGGCGGGGCCCAAAAACTGCAGCTCATCCAGCTGCTTCTAATAGGCCTTTAACTGTTGGATGTATTTACATAAATTCATTAACTTGTGGCGAGAGAGTATGTGTATATGTGTGTTTGTGGAGAAAGGGTATACATGCAGACACAGGATGCATTTTTAACCTGTGTGCATGTGTGTCTGTGTGTGCTCTCAGGCATTTAGATTTGGCTACTGGATGGCTCTAATGTCTTCTACTCTTATTTCATAAGAGAGAGTGGAAAACTCAGAGTCAGCACACTGGCAAGAAGAGAGCCTGTACTGGAAGCAGATTAGAACACACATCTGCAAACCCTGCTACACTCTCTCTCTGTGTGTCTGTGTGTGTGTGTGTGTGTGTGTGTGTGTGTGTGCGTGTGTGCGTGCGTATGCGTATAAAATCAAGTGTGTGTATCGGAGCGAGAACAAGAAAGGTAAAGAGTGCAAGCAACAGACTGAGTCCAGCAGAAACAGAAAGTGTGTGCTGCACTGATCTAAAATTTATCTTTGTGGAAAATGTCTGCTTTGCAGCATTCCACGCTGTGGGTGTGCACGCATGGGCATGCAATGGTTTGTCTTGCTCTTAGATATTAAATCTAAGAGCTGTCAAGTTAAAAAGGAACTGGCAAAAAGAAATGGAGTTGGTGCCCACTGCTCCTATGTAGGCCTAAAGGATGGGTTAAACACAGAGTTTTGTTTCTCTGTGTATGCTTAGAAATTACAATAAATGCAACTTTAACCTCACAAAATGTTGCCTGCCAATTCTAATGTTTTCATCTGTTGCTGCTGCTTGACATTTGTAAAATAACTGGTTGCCACAATGGTTATTTCAGAGAATAAATTCAAACTAATCATAATTGACAGTCACAAGTGTAAGTAATCTGCATTTTGATTTTTGATTTTAATGAAATACACATTCAGTTCTTACAGTTGTAGAGTTCAATCCCATGTTGTTTTGGAGGACGAAGTATAACAGTGCAGCATGTACCTTTCTAATTCACACTAAATCCTGCTGTTTTACTCACACACACACACACACACACACATCACATCAGACAAAGTGCACATGGATGTGTGTAAAATCTAATGGCTTCCCAAGTGCTGTTGAGCTGTCAAAGGGTATACAACATAATAGCAGTACTTAATGTTGTATGTGGGAGTGTAGCCAACACTGAGATAGAAACTGATGGAACTAACGTCTCTTAAGACTCCTCGCCTCAGCTATTAAAACATCTTGTACATCAGCTACCTGGTAGATGCTATAATGGTCATTATGCATGTCCCTGAGACTGCAACAATAAATTATTTTCAATATATCTCAGCTACTGTATAGTTAAGTGAACATTATTAAACTATGCAGTATTAAAAAAAAAAGAGTTTGTGATGTGCATAATATCACAGTGTCAGAAGTTGTCGATTATTTTTTATTTTGGCCTCTAAACTACCACCATCCAGTGAATGTAATAAACATGCAGTATTTTATACAGGTATGTGATGTGATTTAGATTAAAAGAATGATCTGGAGCCACAACAGATGAAGAAGTTCATAAGAAAACCACAACTTGATAGGCTACATGAGACTCAACAGTGCAATCAAAACAAATTCTTAAGAGCTTAACTAGCCCAATGCAGGCAAAACAAACCAACATTTTAAACAAATCCTGAATCGCTCAAAATGCAGATAGCCAGACAATATAACGGATGAAGATTAAAAAGTATTTTTTATTATCTGAGGCAGAGTGTGTGTAGGCTTTTTTAATAGTGGCTAAGTTTGCACATTGCACCTCCTCACAGTGTGGTGTGCTTTCTAATTAAACCAGCAGAGGAGCAAAGGTGTTCTCCTGTGGTCAGTAACATTCAGCCAATCACTGATGAAGAGCAGACATACTAAGAGGATATGCTAACATGAGAAGCTTTAAAAATGTAATAGTTAGGCCGTAAGAACAAAATGCAACACATAGATAAAAACAACAACAAAATTGTTGTTGGATGGCAATCATTTTCACTGAATGAATGTCATGAATGAATCCACATTTTTGGTAAATGTTTTGATCAATCTCACCAGTATAAGAAGAATCTAAATATTAGCTGGTTCCAGTTCCTTCAAAATAAAAGAAAGAAAAAAGAAATCTGCTGTTTCTTATTAATGTAAATTGAATTCATTTAGGTTTTGGACAGTTAATGAGATAAGCAGATATGCTAAATAAGCAATTTAAGGGCATCATGGACTCTGTCAACTTATAATTACACACTTGTCATTTGTGGATTAATAGATCAAAATAGTTCAAAATAAAAATTGCTCATATCTGCAGAAAATCATTATAGTTTTACTCCTTGTGTCAAGCATCTATACAGTAATACAAATAGGCATATCATGGTCATTGAAGCGATTATGGGCCAAACACATGCTTTGTACAGAATATTTCAGGGTTCAGCTGTACACTATTATTTTAAAGTTCAATCCCTTTTTCAATGAGCCAGCATTTCTATCTCATTGTCTAAATCAATCAATCAGAAGTTTCTATTTCTCCCTCTGGATTTGATGTTTACCAGTAGGCTATGCTGTTTAGGCTACATCTGTCAAGACGAACCATGGCTGTCACTTCATGAGCAGTTGCAGCGGAATTTTAGACAACCTCAAGTTTCTGATATAACTACATTAACCAGTATACTCAGCATTATACATGTCTATAATTAATCAAAAAGATTTTGCAATGAGCAGCGTAAAATGTAAAAAAAAAAAAAAAGAAAAAAAAAAAAAGAAAAAAAAAGTAATGCAATTTCATCAAGTTCCCCGAGTAAGCTGCCTAACACATGGAGTTCTGGAGATATGTATGAACGCAAAAAAAGACGCATTGCACGCTTTAAAAAAACTCACTTACTTATTTCGTAGTCTCGAGCTGAAAAACTGCAAAGACAGCGCAGATCGACTTTTCAGAACTTGGTCATCGGATGGCCAGCGTGAGCACCAACAGCCACGAAAAGTCCTGCTTCTTCACTTCAGCCTGCTTGGCCCAGTTAGATCTCTCCGATCACGATTTTACCATGACCCAATGTCTGTGTAGCCTTCGTAGTAAGGACTGTTGTCTTATCTGCTACTCCGTTACAGATACACACACGCGACGTAGCTCTGTGTTTCAAATGGCGGTGAAGCGCCCTCATCCGCCAACAATCCAATCTACTCCATTATGACCACAGAGAGGAGAGCCAGAGAGAAAGACTGCCGGAATCAAACTTCCAAAATAAAACCCTCTAGTAGGCAAAGGAGCTTACCTCCCTGTCACGTATTCTGGTAAGAGCCAACGTTTAAACAAAGAAGCAAATCCCAATTTATTTATCATTTATTTATTTTATTTTTTGAGGACAACAAACGCATAAAAACCATTACGTGTCTCTGCCTGGACTTGACTATCCTTATAATTAGCGCCTATTAACTTGGAAGAGTGTTTTGAGTAGGCTACCTAATTAAGATAGGCTACGTTTTTACAGATACAATCGTTTGGAACACAACAAATGTTCCATTATTTATTGGGTCAAAGTACAAAGAAAACAACATTTTTTGTAGTGTTTCAACATGTTATTATTAGTGTCATGTTTCAGAAGATACTATGTCTGTCCGGTCTGTCCTGTCAGTAGGCTAGGTCTAGTTTCTCTGCGCAGAGCGTTTGATTTGATCACCGATCCATAAGTATAGTGGGTTGTGTTCTGTGCGCTAGGACACTGAGGGCACGATTTATATGCCTGTTTAATCTTCATATTGCGACATGGTAGGCCTGCTACGGTAGGCTGCACAACTTTTTATGAACTGTGTGAAGATGAAAAGTCTCCACATACAATAGAAGCTAAACCTGTACTGACCAGTTTTTCTTTTCTTTTTTTGCAACAGTGTGGTGCTGGTTGCATAACATGTAAAGGTCCAATATGTAATGTTTTTACTGTATTTAATCAAAAAAGGACCACAAAATGTCATCAGATACTAAGGAAACATGCTAAGTTGAAATACTGACAACAATCTTAAAGCCAGTATTTTCTCCTTGGCCTGTGTGTTGTTGTCAACTGCCCCCTAACCCTGTGTAGGAATGGATTGGGGCACAGTTTATTTTACAAGTCGCTCTGCAATGTATGTAACATTGGTCTTTGAACCACAGCGGCCTTTTTAGCGGCTGTTGCAGGACGTTAAGCTGAGAAAGGGTGGCTGTCAGTTGGGCACAAAGCTCCGCAAGATTGCGGTCTTTTTAGCAGTCGTTGTTACATTTAGCCAATAAAAGGTGACTGTCATGATTTCCTGCATGTCCTCCCCCTCTCTCTCTCCCCTTTCTCACCTAGCTGTCCTGTCAAATAAATAAAGGCAGAAAAGCCCCAAAAATCATCTTTAAAAAAATAAATAAATAAATAAAAAAAAAGGTGACTGCAAGAGAGCACAGGCTTTTATAACCGTAAACATCATCTAGCAACTCCGCTGCACTGTGGAGTAATGTCTGGCAATGCAAGACTAGCATCTAGCTTACATTGACATTGGGGGATGTTGGGTTTAGCTCGCAACCTGGCAACCCCCGTGAACTTCGACGCTGGGGAGGAGGGGCCGGGGGAGAAGGCTCTCTCCAGTATTTTGAATTTGGAAGTTTGTATTACATGTTGGACCTTTAAGCAACCGTGCATAGTGGATTGAGTGCACAACATCACTCCAGTTAGAGACTGCAGATGGAACAGGCACCTGCTGCCTTTAGATGGCTGTAAATATAATCACCGGTGTAATTATGCAGTAATTATTCTGTCTGACTGGCATTAAAACCATAATCAAAATAAAATGTGTGAGTGTGTGATTACATATCAGCTGGTTTAGGATTGTAGCTTAGGCCTATATGGGTGCAACTTCACTTAATAAAGAGACCAAAATATTAATTCCTGTTCTGATGCTGAGAACTACAAGCAGCTTGTTAGGAATGGCTGCATCGGTCTGTCTGTAAACTACTATTCTTGCATAGCCAGATCTATATCTCCACACTTCGTTTTAGCTGGAGAAAGTAAACTATAGCCTGTTTGCGCTCACCCACAATTTCAGCTGTCAATGAATACACCCCCACCACCACCCGTGCACCCAGCTGTTGCTGCTGCTAAATTGTATGCATGTATTTGACTGCGTGGACCTTTTCATAGTTTTTCTTTTCAGGTTTTGACTTGTTGATGATCATCACAAAGTAAACATCCATCAGTGTAAAAAACATAAATTGAAGTAATAAAGCCTAAGAACCAGGGTTTAATTTTGCATGACAGCATCCTGCTATAACTTACCTCGCTTACACTTACACATTAGGAAATTATATCATGTGTCAGCCAACAAAATGGGGTTAACCCCCTAAACTAATAAACAAGTAGCCTGTAGTGTCCAATACACCCCAGTTCATGACATAAGTGGATAGTAGGGTAGAAAGAAAACAAGATAAACTGGAATCAACATGGTCAGCTATAAATAGAAACAAAGAGAGGACATACTAACAGAGAGACAGATGAGGCTTGGAGGGGCTGTATTTTCCTCTCCACCAATGCACTGATGCACTGTTGACAAAGGCCTAATTTGTGATGCGCGTGGAAAGAAATGGACTTGGCCTATCTGTATTGAGCGCACCCATCCTTGTATTTTTATTTCCCTGTCTCCTTGTCCTCTACAAGGTCCACAAGTTGTAGTTTGGCTTTTCCAATTCCTACAGCTGCAGTGTGCATATAAAAACACTCAATGAGGGACCAAGGCTGCTCTCATGCAACACAAATACCATACATTATAACTTGTAGCAGATGAAAAAGCTATAACTGAAATATATTTAATTAGATTATGTACCATCTTTAAATATCCACAATGACTACAAAGGTAAATCCAAGCAATATTAGGATTACTGTAATTAGCTGACCTTTCACCAGGCTTGGGGCACTCTATGACTTGAAAAAAACACTGGCAAACAATTTGTATGTATTAAATGACCTCTGAACATGTCCATGCTTTGGTCAGTTGTGGGACAGAGAGCCCTGATTGGAAGACAGTGGGGGAGTCCATTCAATTAGTTCCTTTGAAATACTCATTCCTGTGATTGTCTGCTCTGAGTGATCATGTGGACTTCTGCTGTATTGAATGTGACAACAGAACAATGCACTTGGCCCACAGACTGATGCCACTGCACTGTAGGGCTGGATTTGCCCCCCATGGCCCCACCCTCCCATCCTCCAAGTTATCCTAGCCCTCTGTGGGATGTGTGGTGAACACTGGTGCTGGCTGTTGCAGCAGCTATCAAAGTGCTTTTTAATGTCATCTGTTATCTGTCACAGGTATTGTCATTAGGGCTTACGACCACTGACTAATCAGATCACAATCTCTGTCTTGCAAAGAACCGTTAGAAAATGACCTTCACCACATCTGTTTATGACACATTCAGTGCTTTCATTTTAAGTGACACAGAGCCTTGTCAGTCTGCTGTAATCCATATTCAGCTGGTGATATTCTATATTTTTCTAATATAAAAAGACCAGAACCAACAATGCGTTTTAGTCTTTCCATAAATACTTTCCAACTTCCCCAGCCTGTCTGTGGCTCTCAGCCCTAAGCCCATGGGTCCCTACTGAAGATGTGAATCTTAAAAAGCAGGTCATATGTAGTTTCATTAAAAAAAAAGGCTAAATCATTTCCAAAAACAGCTTGGCACTGTAGCTTTAAGCAAACATTAGTCAAACTAAAGTAAACAGTGTATTTGTTGAGGACTATTTTCAGTGGCAGATTTAGTGTGCCAGTGAGTATTTACAGCAGGTGGACGGTGTATGCAGGACAAATAAAACAACTACAGTCTACAGTGCCCAAGTGCCTCAATGTAATAAACAAACATGTCACCCAGTGTAACTATGTGGCTCATTTATGTTTTAATAGGTTTTGGACAGCAATGGAGGTCTATGGCACAGAGGAGTAAGGTTTATCAAGTCTGGGGACAAATAAAAGATCTACTTGACTACATGTAATATTTGTGGGTAGGGTCACTTCATTGTTGCTGCTGTTGTTGGGATTTGTTGATAGTAAGGAAAATACATCACCATACGTTTTTGTATTTTACCTTTTTTTTTTAAACAAAATTGAACATTAAACTAAAAATAAAATTTGTAATGGTTGTTTCACGTGATTGACTGAATCAAGTTTGATTGATTAATTGTTTGGTTTTCAGACTCTGAGCTGCCTAACTGAGCATTGTTGCTTCAGGCAATATAAGTCACAGCCATATTCCCTTAATTGTTTTTGTTTTTTTTCAATAGAATGTCTTTTAATAGCCATGTAGGATCTGTTCGTGTTTGGCTGTCTGTTTTTATTTTCCACATAATGAAAGAGTGCCCTTTGTGTCATCCCCTTCAAGTCACCTGTAATGCATTTAGTGCAGTTTCCCATTGCAAGTGTGGCCATTCACAACTTTGTCATCAGCACCCTGCTGCCTATTGGATTAGGATAAAAGAGAGGAGATGGCTACAGGGGAGACACACACGCGCACACGCACACACGCACACACACACACGGATCACAGTGCTACTGGTTCCAGAGCTCCTTTATTACGGAGCTGCTGATAGACTCGACTAGATTCACAAATAATTCGCTATTAACGCTTCTGAACCTTAATCCAAGTCCCTAACCTGCCATATATATATATATATATATATATATATATATATACACACACATACATACATACATATATATGGCAGCAGGAGGTAGGTAGGATGGACTCAGTGAAGTGGGGAGGAAATTGAAGTGAATTGGTGACATTGCATGGGCTGAGTAAAATCCACAGAGTATCAGCATGAGAGCCCCACCATGTGCAAAACAACACAATTAAGAGGGACGCTTAGCCTAATCAGTGAATGCACCATGCAAATAATGTTTTATTTTTCAATGCCTACTTTAATATTGGCTGTTATCGTAGAATACAAATCAGGGACTTAACTCTAATGAAAGGAGGAGAGAGTGACAAGAGTGGCATGAGACTAAGGTGAAGAAGAGGGATAGGGGAAGATGGAGAGGATGATTTATAAAGCAGAAATAGTCCGAGAAAGACAGTGAGACAGAGTTGGTTGCTGTGATTACTGTATTTAACCCTGTGAGGAGTGTTTAGAGCCAAGTTCATTCTTTCAAGTCAAACAGTTATTGACACAGCAACAAATCGTCATTAGATTTATAGCAGTTACTTTGTACTTCACTTTGTATCTGTGTATGTTTACCTCACATTATTGTATATATTCTACTTCTGCAATATCTTTGCACTAACAAAGTATTAATGATGATCAATACACAATTCTACAGCACCACAAACTACAGCCTCAGAAAGCACAGATACTCGTTCTACAAAAGCGTAATAATATAAGCAAGGCAACGGTAGTAGTTATTACATACAGTAAGTATACATTTATGTTGGACAGATGTTGCTTTTAGTGTGATAATCCTGCCTATAATTTATGTAGGTGCACAGAAATAGTGTGTTCAATGATATGTACTCAACAGAAAGCATATTTAGATTTCATTTCTCTGCACATTTTTCACAAAAAGAACCACTTATTTTGCAAACTACCTGGTAATTATGGTTCTCCAAATTCAATATTCAACTTATTCTAGGAAAGCTGAAAAGCTGTTTGTAAACCAACTTAATTAAGGCCATTGCTGAAATAAAATGAAATACTATACAGTACATATATGCTTTATTGAGCACGGGAAACCTCCGGGAATATGTAGGAAATACCTCTGCCAAAACATTCTTCATATTACATAAGTAAACATATGGGCTGTGCAATACTGCTGATTATTTGCATCAGGCTTTATAAAGAACACTATAAACTGAACTGCATTAAACTCTGTTTCACACACACAAGTACACCTCTCAAACCCTTGGCATTACACCAAGCTTCAGCTATGCTAAAGCACATAAGAAGAACCTTTTCATTCCCCGTCCCAGACTTATTTTCCCTTTTATATACACAGTATTTTCAATCCACAAACTGCATCCTGGTGTCTAGATACACCTCTTACATGCATGGTATGCTAACTGTCCACATACTGTTGAAGACTTTTGTAAACTGTATTGGGTCAGTAAATAGGGGTTTCTTCCTCGTGACATCATATCCCAGAGGCCCCTTTTGATTGTGGAAGACAAGAGGCAGCTGGAGGTCTGGTACTCATTCAACCTTCCAAAACATGGCCTGGGACCCTCCCCCACCAAACCCCAGCCTCCATTATATGGGGATGTATGCTCATGGTCCACAGTCTGCAGTCTAAATAAACAGACCTTGAAAATATCCTAACCAAGCAAGTTCCAGCAGTGGATCCAACACATCCTGGCTGCGAACAGTAACTCTATTGCTAGTTCTAGCTTCTTTAGTCTGCATTCAAATAGAAGTGAGAAAAAAAAAAACAATCACCAGTATTCAGCTCGGCTTAATGCATCTAAATTGCACCAATGATGGTCCTATTCTAAATCTGTCTATGAAAATGATTCTTGAGACAAAATAACCCTTTTGATGGAAGGGCTGCTGGGGGGAAAAAATACTTTTACCAAAGACTTGTGGTTACCTAGGGGACTAGAACAAAAGAGCACCAGTGTGGCACATTATCATTATCTATCATGCTGCCATTAGGGCATGTGAACACTTCTGCCAGGGACACTGAATATGAAATGAGTGGTAATTTTCAGTGGAAAAACACAACTTAAACCATTCAGTGAGACATATGATCTGTAAGTGCGCTGGAATTCAGTTTTAGAAAAGCAGCACATGCAAAAGTAGACTTAAAGATTGTTACTGAATTATTTTGAATCAGTGTGAATCTAGAATGACTAACCAAGTGTCTACAGTTGGGTTTGTACCTCCATTTAAATATTACAGAATATATTGTGGATTTTTCATGCTTGCTTGACCAAAGCCAAGTGAAGATTAATTTTCAGGTCCAACTGTGCATCTGAATTATTTACAGTAGAACGTTAAAAAAAACCTTTATGGCACTGAGATCCATACTCCTGCTGTGATTATTTCACAACTATGTTCACAAATTTTTTTTCTCAGGTTCTTACCTCTTTTCAGCTTTTACTTGCTAGTCAAACACTCAAGGAACTTAGAAAGTCAGCGCTTGCGGTAAGTAAGCACTGAATCACACAGCTACTGGTGCCCTGGTGGCCAAAACAGCATATTCTTCCATGCTTTCTAACATACAGATGTAAGCTCAACTTTTCATGCCAGGGCTGGCCTCAGAGGAAAGGAAAGGAATTATCTTTCACTGCTCACAGAATTTAGACTTGTGAATATGTGCATGAGATATGCCGACGAATGCAGAAAAGAAAGAAGTAAAAAGGAGAAGACACATACTTGACTCACATACAGTTTTGTCATTGTGATTACTTAACAGCGATTTACTAGTTATCTAACAGCCATTTAGTGAGTTCAGTAATGTAAGCGACTGAAAGTGTGACTCATCCACCACAAAAAAAATCTGTAATTCTCAAACCTTTTAGAGAATAAAGTGATTGTGAAAAAAAAAATGTAATATGTAAACATTTTTTACAAACTAATTTTGAAAAATATATATATATATATATATATATATATATATATATATATATATGCAGCATAAACAAATATAAATATGAATATGAATATCAAAAGGCAACAGTTCTTAATTGCATAAACATAACATATTTAATTCAATTGATTGTATTACAGTTTAGCTCTAAAAGTCATATATTTGCAGTATATGATTGTAAATCATTGATCTGAAAGCAGTGAATTTTGTGTGAGTTATCCAAGCTGACTTTTTGTAGGAGGATTGTTGGCACATATGCCTAACTGTAAAAATGTGGTAAATCAGGTCATTATGAGCCTTAAAAAAACATAGAAAATGTCATGTCAAAAAATTTACAATCTCTTACCCATTTTAAACCAAACAGCGGGCCACCTGATTCTTTCACCGATTGTAAACCTGTCATGATATGGCACATTAATTAAAGTACCACATACTTATTACATATATACGTAGCATATGATAGGTAAGGTAGTAATAGTCAAAGTGAGGTTTTACATGGATGGATTTCACCACTTTTTAGGGCGGTCCTCAGGCCCTATTGAATTCCGTATATTATTAATTCTAGAACTAAATCACATTTTTGAGGGGCTAAAGGTGCTCGAAAACACATGAAACTCTGCAAATCTATCAGAAGTGGTGAAAAAAAAATGATAAGCGATATGGGTCTCAGGCTTTGGTGTAGCAAATTGGCAAACTAACAGTTTTCAAAGTAAAAGCCCCCACCTTTAAATTTGACGTAGTGCATAGTGTGTGTTGTCTAGTGCCAAATAGTGGACACAGGAAGTGGCACAACATTTTAAATACGTCTTTTTTTGTCAGCGCAGCACACTCCACGCAGGAAATAAAGTCTAACAAGTGCACGCAGTGTCCGATGGTCACGGAAATGCAAGTCATAGTTATAGTTAGAAACCCATTAGTTCTGTTGCAGATCCAGTTCATGAAATCCCAAAGGCAGTGCTCCCATCATGAGACGTTCAGCGCACATGTGGTATACATTACTCAGGAAATTCCGTAGTCTTGGTGTTAGGATGACGCAGCAATGCAATTTGTGGCTTTCATTCATCTGGCGGCAGCAGCAGAAGTTGGATACTAGCTACCATAGAGCTTGACTCCAGAACATCTCAGCAACCAAGAAATGCCATCCAGAAGACCTGACAGGGATTCTGCTACAGTATCCTGCACCTGAATAACAGAGAGAAACACAAACACAGGCTGAAAATATCCTCAAAATGAAACTGGGTGGATAGAAATGCATTTGAAGGCTTTCAGTTGATCAAATATCCGACAATTACCATCCAGGGGTTAGCCAGCTGGGGTAGGCCGAGTCTCTTTGCTACGTCGACACAGGGAGTGCGACAACTGGCCCTGTTTCTGCTGGTAAAAGTTTGTAGACTGGTTATCCTGACCTCTTCCGGTTCTTCTCTGGAGACACAGGAGAGCACTAGCAGAGGCCTGGATGCTGAATCCTCTGCAGAGCTCAGCACAGCCCGAATCTGAGCCCCCTCAGACTCCCCCTCACCTTTTTTTTAATGCAAAGGTTCTGTGCTGAGGATTTATATGGCAAGAAACATGCATGATGTGACATGCTGGTAACAGAGGAGCAAAAGCTGCAAATAGAAATGTCCTCTCATCCCACCTCTCCCAGGCTCTGCATTGGCTACATAGATGAAACCATCCACCACCTGGCACACTTGCTGGACCTGAGGAGCAGGGCTGTAGACTGGATAGCCTGAGTCATCTGATCCTTCAAATCTAAAAAGTTTATTACTGATGCTCTGCTGCTGCACTCTGGCTATTTCCCTCTCTGCCCTGCACACACAAAGTTAAATGACTGGCCGTATTCACAATAATATGCAGAAAAAGATAATTGCAACTCGCATTGTAACTTTAAATACAAAGTGCTTACCTATTGGTTGAGTACAGAGTCAGGATATTCAATTTATGTTGGTTGTTGAACATGTAACTGATCCCTGAGCCGATACCTAGAATAAAAAAAAGGTTTGGTGGTTACATTCTTGGGGCATCTCAGCTGACAGAGAGATAACGATTGTGGGCCAATACTGCCACCTAGTGGTGGGCAAATAAACCTACAACAACCAAGATAAACAATGTGATTTTTTAAAATAATTAGTATCCTGTTGGAGTCAATGTGTAATTGAAATGCAATATTTGTAGTTTGGGTATACAACAATCTGATTCCAGTGACAGCTCATTTGAGCTTAAGAAGAAGCTAGACTTTCGAACTGATCCAAGGGTAGATTTGTCACTGTGTCATAAATGATCAGAAAGGACCGGGAGGTTATCCTTCATCATTAGCACTCAACATCCATATTATCTCACCATTTATCTGTCTGTGAGGAGTGCCTGACACAGGAAGCACATCTGGGGCATGCATGAGCCTTGTGACTAAAGAGACATCCAGCTGCTCCATGCCAGGGCCAAACATGGCATAACGTGGTTCAGATGAGGGCACCAGAGACTGAAGAAATGACGTCACAACCTCATATGCCGGCCGTGAAGGAAGCCATTGTTGTCTGCAAGATGGACAGCCTTTCAGGTATCTGATGAGACAAAAATGGCGGTCAAAAACGTTTCTGTCTAACAAATTGTTACCAACTGACCTTGATACAGGACGACAGAAAAATATACTCACTCTGACATGTAGTCAAATTTCAATTCCATCACTTTGTCGTCCCCCTCTTCTCTATCATCCAGGCTTTCATCTTCATTGATTAGTGGTGCATCCAACAACTCCAGTTGGGGCATGCTCACATGATCAATGGAGGGCCAGTATGGCATGTCCCTGAGCAGGAAGTATCTCCACAGTAATGGATCTCTAACCATGGCCCTCCAGTACCGACTGGTGGCTCCAAGGCAGCAGATATCCGCAGGAGACAGAAGGGTCATGATCAGGAACTGTACGTCCACCTTAAGCAGGGAGAATATGATTTGATATGATGAGGATTTCAACAAAGCAATACAGAAGAGTATCAAGAACCAGTTAAGAGATGGAGCCAGGGACAAAAAAGGTGGACAATCACTAACACCAGCAAATCTATTATCAATTAAAATACACAGAAGGATAGGAAAAGTCTGGCATTAAAAATGTTACTTTAGTGAAAGTACATTGTATTATCAGGAAAATGTACCTAAAGTATCAAAGTAAAAAGTATTCATTATAAAGGCAAAATGGTCTCTGTCAGTTATACTCTATATTATTGTATTGTTAATACAGATGCATTTACATACATTTAAGTAAACTGCATTTTAATGTTGGAGCTGTTCAAAACTGGGGTAGTTTATGTTATTTCATTTGTCTGGCATCAATCATGGTCAACACCTCCTCCTCTCACCCCCTACATCAGACTGTGAGTTCCCTGAGCAGCTCCTTCAGCAGCAGACTGCTGCTCCCTCAGTGCAAGAAGGAGCGCTACCGCAGGTCCTTCATTCCAGCAGCAGTCAGACTCTTTAATGCAACATCACAATGTAGCACTGCTAGCTGTTTCTGCAATATGAGCCATCACTGGACAATATTCTGCACTATGCATATTTATTTATTTATCACTCTTTGTTACCTCCAACTGTGCAATATTTAATTTCAATTAATCTGTATATCTGTGTTTGGGTGTTTATTGTGTAAATATGTTGTATGGTTTATTACTATTATTATTATTATTATCTACTAATGTCTACTTATGTATTTGTGTTATTCTGAAGTGTGTACATTTTTTCTTTTGAGCTGCTGTAGCACAGGAATTTCCCCAGTGTGGGATTAATAAAGTCTATCTTATCTTACTGCTTATATTATTCCAATGTTTACTTTTTATATTTTACACAAGCTATACTAGGCCTATGTGTGCAGGTCAGTTTGACTTTTGGTGTGCAGAGACCTTAAATCAAAGCATCTTCTTCAATTACTGTGAGAAGCTCTTATCTTTAAAAAGGCAAAATTGTTCTCACACAGATACATTGGAAAACTGTCTCTGGAGGAGATATAGAAGACAGCAGGCATACTTCGTTAGGAGTGCTTGTATTGTTTAAACAAAAAAAGATTTCAGCTTTTTCTGTCACTGCTGGGAGACGAATCAATCCAAAAACTTTTATGTTTAGGTCGAAAAACGTCACAATATATTCAAATGAACCCAAGTGTAATCAGATCAGACAATGCGTAAGTAGCCTACCATTTGTAGGTAGCCTACAAATTCTATTCTGAGTAGACTGACTGAAAACAGTGCGTTTCTTTTCACCACTTGACTCTATTAAGATTTAACACGCTCATTTCCCTTTATATAATTTAATATCTTGTCCAGTTTTATTATTACCCCCTTGGCGAAGGTTATGTTTTTGGTGCAGTTTGTTTAAAACTTTATTGCGTAACTTTTTTATAATAATGAACGTCCGTTACATTTAAGCCACTGCCCAATGAGTTGATACAAAGCTAATTAAGACTACCAGCTCCACAAAACTCTCTATCTGTATTTCTCAGCATGGCTGTTTAGAAATTGGTGTCTTCCGGTAATAAAAATCGGAAATTGGTGTCTTCCGGTAATAAAAATCGGTGGAAGATATGGGCCAGGGAAGGGCCCATTACATTTAGCAGCAGATCCGAATCACGGGGCGGATACAAGATGTTTTCACTTTCTTTAGCTTGGGAGATAGGGAATGGCCTTGGCCGCGGTCTGCATTATCCGAGTGTTTTTTTTTTAATCCAAATTGTTGGCATTACGGTAACGTTCGAGTCGAACTTGCACAATGCTTTTACCTAACATTGCCCTACATCGGTTTATGAGATGAACACAGACTTAAACAAACGTTTTCACCGCAATAGTTTTGCAGAGTTGAAGAAATTAAAAACATTTCCATGAATGATTTGACTCACCGGTAAGCTATCAAGAAATCCCGGTAATGGCTCTTCTCCCGTGTCTACATGCGTCAAGTCGTCTTTGACAACTTTGCCACTGTTGGAAAAGTATCTCTCTCTGAATCGCCTGAGGCTGCGGATCACAACAGACTGGTTGAGCTGCTGGATCTTTCCTGCCATGACTTCAGGTGTGAGTGAGAATACCATAGGATAATACCACAGACTGTAGATAGAAGGATAATACACATTACACTGTAATATGGAACTAGAGAGATGACCACACCGTATTTGACGTTTACCTATTTGTCATACTTCCTTGTTGCTGGCGGCAGTAGGGCATTATGGGTATTGTAGTTCCACAATAATTGGCAGCTAAAAGTCTCAGCTTGCAAAGTGCAAGTTTAATTGTGTTGTCTTCTCGTCTTTTTTTCGACGCCACGTGTTTTTTTCTTTTTCCAACGTTTTAAATTGTTACATTTTTCTTCTACACATTTTCAGCGCTTATTTCTACGTCCCATATTTTCTGATATAAAACAAAAATTGAAAACGGGTAAATTTGACCCGAAGTCAACAAAAGGATTATGTTGCAATGTAAAATAAACGTGTTTTTCTTAAAACAACGCGCGTTTATTGTCAACGAGGACATAGAAAAAGAAAAGAAAATGATTTTCGTCCAAACACAGGTTCTCTAATAGTTATACTATCAAGATTATTGAAGTGGCAGAAAATGGAACTTGCAATAGATGGGGATACAAGTGGCGCATTACAAAGCTGGTATGAACAAATTTGAACATACTTCAAATAGTCATTAATACATCATTGTCAAACAGTTTTTGAACACCTTTTCTTTGCCTTAAGTGTGCACATTTTTATACACACACACACACACACACACACACACACATATAATGTATATGCAATTATAATATATTAAAAGCATAACAAAATAGCAACAAAACAATAAATAAAATGTTACTGTGCAATGTCTCATTTCCAGCTGGATTATCTTAAAATTTTTAATCTTAAAAAAAATGAAAGAAAAAAGGTCAATTTTATTAATACCCTTTTTATATTCATATTAATGTTATTATAAACACATTCTCAGGGCAAAATAAGTGCCCTGGGCAACAGTCTGGAATCAAGATGATAACTGCTTTTTAAGCAGGACAGGGCAAAAAAATATTCAACTCTCTGCATCCCCTGCCAGTTTTACACCACCTACCTTATCCTTTCTAACCTCTCTTTCACTGCTTTGGCCTGGGCCGTTTGGCATGGGATGAGATTGCCTGTAGACACTGATCCAAAGAATCTTTTCTTCAAACATTTTCTTCCCATGCTCCCCCTAAACCTTTCACAACATTACACCCCACCTGATGGATTCCATTTTTATTTGGGGTTGACACACATTTGAATACTGAACTTAGATCTGTGCCTGAAGGCATCTTCAACACAGGAGCAGCTTGGTTCACTGTAAAATACTAAGGATTTCCTTGGCATTCTCTGTGTTCCAGCCCTGGCCCTGCAGAGGGCCCTCACATGCAAGCACGTATTTGTTGAGGATCTGTGTGCCAATGTCCCGAAACTGGAGGCGATCTTCTTTGCGATCCATAGTGTCAGCGCTGCAGTCCTCATACTTGACTGCCCAGAAACACATTTCCCCGATGTACATCATTGTCAACAGGTGCGTGTCTGAGAAGATACCTGGCCGAAACATAAGAAGGTAGTGAGTATGATCACATGGTCCACTTGAATGGTTTTCTTTAACTGAAGAATTGTCTTAAACTAGTATTTATACATATACAGTAATACAGTATTAACTGCTGGCATATTTACCTTCAGATAGGAAGCTTGCTGTAGCAGTGTCATGAAGCACCACCCCATCGTTGAGCTTCACAGAGTTTCTCACCTGCAGCATCCGCATTAGGTAGCGCACCCCTTCCTGAATACACTGGATTAAAATATCAGTCTAATGAGCATTAGGCCTAATCAAACCATTTAAGACAGACAGAAGCTAATGCGGATCTTAACAAACAAACAAACAAACAAACCGCATATGCCAACAACCGTTTTAGATGTTGCACGAGTCCATATTGGGATTTAAATCAATTTTTTTTTTTTTTTAAAGATTATTTTTTGGGGACTTTTCCCTTTATTATAGAGTGACAGTGGATAGACCGGAAAGGGGGAGAGAGATGGGGGATGACACACAGCAAAGGACAGCAGGTCGGATTCGAACCCACGCTGCAAAGGACTCAGCCCACATGGGGCGAACGCTCTTACTGGGTGAGCTAGAGGCCGCCCCTTAAATCAAATTTAAATTAACTATGCAGCCCTAATACTAAACGGCTGTTTTTACCAAAACAAAGTACATTTGTCTGGCACAAATACAATGTTCACAAATACAATGTGGCACCTTAAGGAATGTGTCCTTGTTTTTCTTAATCCACTGTTTTCGTTGATGAAGGGTGTGGCAGTACATGTACAGCAGAGCTCCACGTCTCCAATAGAGGCATTCCAACAGCTCTAGGCCCAAAACAGACTGCACCTATTATAAACCAAAAGACATGAATAGTATAGTAAGACAATTACATGGAAGTAAATGTAAGTGTTTTTTTTGCAAAACTATAAACCAAGAGAACATTGAAGTGGATCTAGACTGGAAATACTTGATAATCAACCAGAAAAAAACATGTACAGAACATGCAAACAAAATCATGTTGAGACACACATATACACACTTCTTGTGCTGGGGCTAGCCTCCCTGCCAAAACTTCTGGCTCGGTCAGGTCCTGCAGGAGCTGCTGGATTTTAAATGGTGAACAGTCCTCAGGGAACTCCTGGTCCACCAGTTTATTCTCTTCATAAAATGTGATGTCTAGGATCACCTAAATGATGAAAAACAAATATATACCCACACCAGACACTGAATACAAGGTGCAAGAAAACTAAGCAACATTTCCAAATTTACTCAAATCTGTTACAAGTCATCAGAAACAATTACCTCCCTCTTCTCACTAAATTACTTTATTGAGTTCTCCCATTAATAAAAAGGTAGACCAAATTAGGAATGAAACTGATAATATACTTGCCAGGAAGTGGAAGCCACAGCTGTAGCCTCTTCTCCAAAACTCTTAGTTACCCCTTCTCAAAAGCTAAGTATCATTACTAAAATCGAATTAACTCCCAATGTATCGAGTATTCAGTAGCAACCAGTTGCTTGATTACTGGCAATTTGATACTAAAAACCTTATTGAGCCTTTTCAGTCAGGATTTGGACCACTTCACATCACCAAGACAACCATAACGACCTCCAACTAGCCAACGACTCCAGTACACTTGTTTTTAAATGTTCCTTGACCTAAGCACCTCTTAAGGCTTGGTACCAACTTCCTTCGCAGCTTGGGACTACGTTTCCACTCCTACATTCTTAAAGCCATGATATCAGTTTCCAAAAAGTACATATTGTGTAGCATATGGTTTTGAACTCAAAAGACTAAACTGAGGGTCCTCTGCAGGTTTGCTGTTTATAGGGGAAGAATGAAAAAAATAACCCACAGCAATTTTGGTTGATTGTTTTGTCACTTATCAAGCAAAATGCCAAGCATTTGCTGGTTACGCCTTCTCAAATTTAAGGATGCTTTTCCTTGTTTTATACAATCAACCATGATACATTAGTAGGAATAGGTATGCAGATCTGAAGATCACCTTGAGTTCGGGGAAATTGAGATGGGCATTTGTACTATTTTCTGATGTTTTGTTCAACAAAATGATTAATTGAAAACAGAGTCAAATATTAAAAACTAATGAAAATAATTATTAATTGCAGCTCTAGACATTCAATGTAATGAAGTACCTGTGTGTAATCCTGAAGCACCTTGGAAAGGTTGCTACTCTCCCCTCCTTGCCTGTAATAGCTTTTCAACTTGTCTAGTATGGCAGACGCATTCTGTAAATAGTCATCATCTATGGAAGAACGATATGTTAACAGGTTACCAATTACAGATCTATAAATAAAACTGGTCTCCAACGTGACGCTTTTTACTTACATGTTAATACAAAACAATTCGACTGACGCTAGAACAAGTTTTAACGTTCCAAAGTTAAAAGCAGTGTGACTATGCAGCAACATAGTAATTAACAATTAAGGCATAAAATGCGAACTAACATTTTAAGCGTTTGCCAGTGTTTAAATATAACAATAATAATAATAATAATAATAATAATAATAATAATACATGACTTTATTTATATAGCACCTTTAAAAACAGTTTGCAAAGTGCTTTGACAGACAAAGCAAGCCAAAAGCAGGATATCCAGGAGGTGAATATAACAGAGAGCTACACTGGTGCCAAACAATAGTATGACACAAATTGGGTTACTAAATCAAGTAGCTAGACAAAAGACGCAAAATATAGTAGAGAAGTGAAAAACACATAAAAATGTGAAAATAAAAAAGGGTAAATTCAATAAGAAAAATAAAATAGAAATAAAGTGACTAATTAATAATATAAAATAATTAACAATTAACTCAACTTTAGATAATTTACTATGACGCCAAGTTACACTGGTTACACTACGCAGCATCGTGTTTCATGGCCAGCTAAACGTTTGTCAACAATACTGCATTTTAGCTAACGTTAGCCAACTTAACGTTACGCTAGCAACCACATATTTAAAAACAACCATCGGTCAGTGAGTAAATGTTACTATAACGCTACTAAGTCAACACTTCACCACCTGTTAACTAACCGTAGGGCAAATATTATTTGTCAACATGAAATGTCCATCAGGCAGCAACTGTTGTTATAGTTGCAAGCTGTTAGATAACGTTAGCTAGCTTGCTAGTTGGCTAATAAACTGCGTATATATTTATCTCTGAATGAACTGAACAAGAATGCTAGCCACGCATACGAGGTGCCAAAAAAATGAACAGCGCCTTATCGATACCTTGCTTTTCAGCTCTGAGACTGGAACACTTGATATCTAACTCAAATATCCTTCTCTCCAACTCAAAACCTTGTCGCCTGTAGTCGTCGGCCATGACTAAAGTATGCGTCACGTGAGCCAGGGATAATGCTGCATTCACGTGCTCCTCGGATGCATGCTCGGATGGCCACTTTTCCCGATTTGTGAAGTAGTTTTTCCGACTTTGGTGTGTTCACGAGTCGTAATGTAGGAAAAAAATGGACGCTACAGAGAATATTGTTGTATTTTATTGCTCAGAGCGTTTAAACAAGAGCTGTTTTCTGCATTTATTTCCAGTTTGACGCTATTCGTGATTTTGTCCCAGACGTGTTGCTGCACCATGACGTTATACGTTAAAGTCCCTAAAACCACTAAAATATTGCTTTAACTGACTTGTTATCAGGGTTAATGATAATAAATAACCTTTCCAACTTATCTAGGTCACTCTACGTGGACAGCTTCTAACTGTAACCTAGCTATTTGCCAAAATACAAAAAAAAAAGATTTTAATTAATAAAAAGTTTCTTACCAATATTCTTATAATACATCCATGCCAATAACCCAACATGTACGTTCATCCGCCATGTTTATGCGTAATATGACGCCAATCCGCCAAGTCGTGTAGCAAAGTGTTAGCCGAATTTCCGAGTTGTTATCTGAGTTGTATATCGAGGAGGCATTCTGAAACTCATTTTTTCCGATTCTTCCTATACGACCTGAATGCAGCATCAGTCACGTGCGTATGTCATGTCTTTCCAAAATGTTTCTGTGTGCGGCGCATAGACTACAGTCTATGGTGCGGCCATACATACGCCTGGGGCAGAGTGATGGCTCTGGCCTGGGGTTTAATCGTTCTCTTAATACATCCATGGGTATAATACATCCAGCAGCAGCAGAGACAGCAATGCAAAAAAGTGGCTCGACTACAGTATGAAAACATTACGTTATCATTCCAATTCCCCATTTATCTAGTAGGTTAACATAATTAATAGGAGAGATACCGCTGTAGTTAAGAGAGAAACTCGCATACTGTGTTTCTTTTAATTTGCATATTTTCTGTATTTGTAGCGTTTTGCACGTGTTTTTGAAGTTATAGTATTTTTTTTAATTTTTTTTTACAATGTTTCATCTCTGTATTTACAGCACGTTTAAGTGTAGACTGTATAAAAAGGAAGACGCTTCTCCAATGTTGTTCCTCCAGCTTCCCCCACTGTACTAAAGTAAAGCCAAAATATCAGGGCGCTGCCAGTCACTTTGCCAGACCCTCCTCTGTAGCAGAGTGTTCTATATGGCTCTGCTCTGTAGTAGTGATCAGGCGGTGGGTGGAACAGGAGTCGCGGTATCGTCTCCCGACCAATCGCGAGTCAATCATAGCTGTCAATCATGACGTTTCACCCCCGTTTTTATTGCATCAAATAACTAATGAAAACCAAACGTATCAGAAAAATTAACACTTGAACAAACATCAACGTGAACAGAACTACCAAAACATGACACAAACCATTTTCGTGGGAAATTAATTGACGTGTATTTTCAATTTTTGTTTTGCCCATCCGCTAACATGGAGCCCGAGGGTCGGGTTTTGACTGCAGCCAGCCACCAGGGGGCCGTTGAAGCGCGTTTGCCCTGCTCGGCCACCGTATTGTGGTTGTGGTGAAAGGGTTAAATTCAAATTAGCTTGCCGAGCCCCCTCTATCCTCTATCCTCTACTGCTTGGTCCAGCCTCTGGTCCAGCCCATTGAGACACCAGCCAATGTCATCGTGGCTCTGACGTTTTGGTGTGTGCACTGCTGGTAGCCACATTTTGCGACCTTTCAGCATACATCATCTGTCTTCCACCGGCTGGAGCTTTCACTCTGCTCATCGGCTCATCCTCCTTGTATAGATCTAAAACATGGCGGCCTTCAAAGCTTTGTACAGAGCGCAGAGTTTATTCTACAAAAACGTCTCATATCCCTGCAGAACCAAATTAAATTTGGCTAATCTCCAATTGACCAAGGTTGGTATTAAACGGTTAACGTTAATTTGTTGTAGAAATAGCATTGTTGAAATGAGATGGTTGCGAATGATTGCAAGATTAAAAGATCATAATATTATAAAGATTGTATTCGATTTTTCGTGTAACATTTTCAAAATAACGTGAATTTAGTATGGGGATTTTACCAATCTTTACATATCCTTATGGATTTATTTAATTTTACTTTGACCTCAAGCTGATGGCTACGGCGGGGATTCTCAATATTTTCATCAACACAAAGTCGAAACCATATTACAAACTGTTAACAGTAACGCATAATATGACTTTGCAGTGGGTCAGTGACATAAGACACATCACATGCTGTCACATTAGTCAAACCCGCAGTTCTACATGCAGCAGTTAGGTCCAATGTCAAGGTGTGTTGTAGGTGAAATGAAAAGTGCTTGCATGTTCCACCCCACAGTCATGACATTGTACAAGTTATAGTCACGTCTACTAGTATGGTTTCGGAAATCAATGTGATGTCTGAAATGACAACTAAGGGGAAAGCAAATTTTGGAAATGCTCGAGGTAACATGGCCCTTTGAGCATTATCTTGAATCAGTGTTACTGATTTTACAGCAATTGGTATAGTAATTTGAACCTTTTAGACCAATTGTAAACCATCTGGATGACCGTAAGAACTAGCTTTTCATTAACTGATCATGACTTGATGCCTTTTTTCTTGTAATAAATAGATATTAAAATAGACAGGTGTATGTTTCATTTAGTTGAATAAGCAATATTGCATAACAAGGTGTATACAGTATGGCACTTCATTTGTAGATAAAGGAAAATTATGAATGAGGAGGTGGCTAGGAACATCCCGATGCAAAGTTATGTTTAGTTTCCTCCTCCAAGTCTGACCAACAGTGTTTGAAATAGTTCAATATTTTAAAAGCAGTCAGAAATCACACATATGTAAATATCCAATGTCAGTATTACAGGTTTACAATGCAATTGCATTACACATACAGAATCAGCACCATAATACTAAAGCGTGAATATAATGGGTATGGTGAAGTTCATTATGGTTCCAATCCATTGTAGCCACTGTCTGGGAAATTAATGGTGGCAAATGGTCCTGTAAAATTATTTTTGAAAAATTGGTCTTTGCACCACAGGTACAGTTACAGTGGATAAGTGTTGACACAGAGGATTTCAGATTTGAGTCCTCAGCTAACTGTTACGTTGGGACTCTTGACTGTGGGCTACCCCAAAGCTCTGCTTCTTTTGTTGTCGGATTTGTTCAGCAGTTTTGTATATCTTTCCCTTCCTCAACTAAATAAACTGAATATGTTATATAATGATTAAATGAATCAACCATTTAAACTGTACAAACATATTAGCTGCCTTCAGGCATCAGTCAGGTTTGTTTTAACTAGCAGCGTTTTACATTTTTAAGCATTATACTAATGTGTTTTTTTTTTAAATACAGAATCACTTATAGTTAGTTTCTTTTTCTGGTTGGAGCTCTTAAAAAAAATTAAAGCGTTTCATGCATCTCTTGTTCTGCTTTCTACAGACCTGCGGCTGTTACTTTTCTACCTCCAGCCATAGAAGTTCACAGTTCTTCTCAGATCCTATAGAGGCAGTCAGAGATATCCCAAGTGGAGCTACCATTCTTGTGGGAGGTGAGATATACAATAAACAAACACGAAGATTGTCGGATGGTTAAATGCACACCTCAATGACAGTGCTGGCCAATTACCTTAGTTTTCAACGAGTTTTGTTAACGGACGAAAAGTACAAAAACATGATCAACAATGTATGTTCAATAACCACTTAACAGCAAAACTCTGTGTGGCATGGTGGTTAATTACCATCCACAAAAAGAGCACACGTAAATTCCACAGCTCTTGAACTAGTCAAGTTCGGAGTGACTTTGTTACACATTTTCCATTGTGTCACACCTCTATCTGCATCACTCAGTGTAATATTAAAACACCCTATCCACACATGACTGGAATTGCCTGATGATTGATCCAGTGTTGACCATATTATTGGACTTTGGGGTTTTTATGTGTGATTTGTAACTACTGGAAAGATCATTTGTTTTTTTCTTTCCAAATCTGCCACGTCTCTTATCTACTACTAGGTGAAAGTTCCACCTTACATTATCATAGTTAACCCTTCACATGTTTTGCAATCACTTATTGGTTGCTTCCATTTGTTTTTGTTTATTATGCATTACTCTCTTTTTTTGTGTTCCAACACAGGCTTCGGATTATGTGGTATCCCAGAGAATCTTATCAACAGTTTACTGAAGACCGGCGTTACTGGTCTAACTGCAGTCAGCAACAATGCAGGGTAAGTGTGTGTGGAGGGGAGGAAGCATGCGTGTACCATACAGTACATGCATGCTTAGCAAACACGCAGATGCCTCATGTAACTGTGTGCTAAAACCATGCAGTGCATTCCGTGGTGGGGGCTTGATTTTAATATTAGTTTAACGCCATCACCACTCCAAAATCCAAACCTGTTTTTTAAGATGTGTTGATGGAGATGAGTTGTTTATTTACTTCTGGTTATTGATTGATTCACATTTGAACCTGGAAATGTTTGCAGTGTCACATATCACATCATATGTCATTTCTGTTTCAGTGGAAGGTGTGTGTTAAAAACTGTTTAATGAAAATGAAGTTCAATCTAACTCTGGTTGCTAACTTAAATATTAATTATTCAAAGGGGTCAACTCTGTCATCAGTTTTGGAGGATGTCCTGAATGCAAGTGATAGTTTGTGAAAACAAAAGTTCACAAGGTCAGTGAGCAGGGTTTCCGCAGGGTCTTAAAAAGTCTCTAAAATTTCAAAATCAAAATTTTAGGCCTTAAAAAGTCTTAAATTCCCTGAAGTATTGTGTTCTAGGTCTTAAAATATTTTAAACGGGTCTTAATTTTTCTATGTCAATGTAACGGCTACCTCCAATTCTCATTGAAATGTTCCCGCGGCACTTTACAATGTTTTCTTTTTTTTTTTTTTTTTTATTCTGTGGAGTTGTAGTTCTTTCTGTCGCTAGTGCCAATATAATTCACTGTATTACGACTACAAATAAGAACAACATGCAACTTATTTTGCAGTCAATCTAGACACCAGTCATATAATGCCAATGAGGATATCAGAGAATTGTTTCAGACAATGTTTCCGGACTCATCTCGCTCTTTTTTTTTTTTTTAATGTCGTGATATAGGTCTTACTTTTCATTCATAATGGTGTTGAAAAGGTCTTAAAAATTCTTAAATTTTACTTGGTGAAACCTGTAGAAACCCTTAGTGAGTGAGACTTCCCCCTGGCTGGCCCCTGTCACTCCTGTGTAGCTCTCCAGCTAGTGAACGGGAAATCCTGATTGGACTCATGAAGGAGTCTGTCACTTCATCACCTTACAGACCTGTTTTAAACTCGTATTGGTGACCTTGTCACTGCTGTCAAACAAGCAGTGTTAATCATAATCGGAGAGATGACCTGAAGTTAGCTTCGGATAAGTTATCAGATTTTTCAAGGAAAAAGGTCTGTTGCAGTGACTGCCACTCCTTAAGTGGTCAGGTGATATTGCGTGTGATGTGTGCCTTTGCTCTTAGTGAGATAGACCTCAGATAAACTTTCAGAGATTTCTCTTCTGGCAATAAGTTGCTGACCTCAATGCCCTTTATTATGTATTGTTAATGCATACCTTGACATGCAGTATCTCAAGCTATAGATTTAGTCATTGTTTCTGCTATACAGTGGGTTCATGGCTCAATATTTTAGGAAAAATCTGAATCGTGATAATCCTAGACACACACATTTAATATTAAGGGAATACAAATTGCAAAAATAATAGGCGAGGTAACCTTTTTTAATTTTCAGTTATATAGGAATAAGACAAGTTGTAAACCCATATAAGACTGAAGAATACATTTCTCAGTAGAAAGTTGTGCAAAGAAAAAAAGCTCTCAGAAACCATATTCAAGACCTAAATTTACCCATGCACTGGCAGCTGAGCGTCTCACTTCAATTTTCCTGGACATTGTTTAGCACAATGTTGATGTCTCTCTTGCACACTAGGAAACAGTCTTTGTCTTGTCAGTTGTCATGTTGCAGTCTTTTTTCCATAATTGAGTACCACTGTGCAGCCACACAGTAAACTTAAACTGAATTGTTTACATAGCAACACTGAAACTTAAGACAGTGACCAAAATGTGATCTTATCTACTTAATTATGAAACAGAAAAATAATTACCCTCTTTTCCCTTCTGATTACAGACTGCAATTTAAAATAATATATTTTTCAACACCTCACACACAAATTCTTTAATTTTTACATTGAAAGCGCTGCCACTGGCTTACAAAAATATTGAACTTTAACCTAAATTTACAAACTCTAATTGTGTATTTTGTTACGTTTGTCATTAAAAAAGCTTAATATTACTCTGTGGTCAACTCTGAATTCAATTACAATGTGGTCTGATATTGTTTTTATTTTGGAGAATTGCATTGCATCTCTATCATCTTATCATCTAAAAACTTCTTTGTGCAACTATCTGTGGAATGGTATTGCCAACTTGATGGTGGCTATTTTAAGGAACTTGCAGGAAATAATTACTTTTTCCCTTTTTTCAACGATAGGGATCAGCTACTGTAATTGCAGTATACAGTTCCTGTAATAAAATGCACTCTCAACTTAAGAAATAACTTGCCTATGCTGACAAAACTGCAAAATTGAGATTTAGAATCACATATGTGGTAGCACACAGTGATACTTATTGTAGTTGTGCAGTAGGAAGATCAAAATGGCTTTTAAGTCTCTGCACAGACTTTGTGGATACATTTCTCCATGCCAGTAGTTGTTTTAGCCAGAAACAGCCCTATGGAGTATGTTAGTGTGCTTCACAGATTTTACTCTTCACTAGAATTTTCTTGTGGACTTTGATTTTTGGTAAATATTGATTATTGGACCAGGTACTCAAAGTATTTGCTTGAGCAATGGAATCCCTCTGAACAATCATTGCTCCCCCTAAATGTTTTCCATATGCAGACAATAGTTGTTGGGGAAGATTCTAACCACTTGCAAATAGTGGCCATATTTTCTCTTTTGTTTAGTTTCTGAGCATTTCCGAGCCAGTTCCAACACAGTGGAAAATTTTATGCATATTACAGTCTACAAATTCATTTAGTAGGAACTATAGTACATATAGTACTCTCGAGTACATGCCTTGCATCTGGCTTATATTGCAACGAGGGGAGTTGAAATTTGAGAGATACGTTGCCGTTAGCAGCAATATGCTACAGCCTGTGTACTGTACAGTATATCCACTGTTTTCTTGGTTGTAGCAAAAGCGTGTTGACATGTCCTGGCTCTGTAGGGAAGAGGGTTGGCAGGGGAAAGAAGTAGTTATGTAATGTAATTTTAGAGTGAAGTCTCCTAAAGCTAAAAATTCCACTTCCTCTGCTTGTTCATTTTTAAATGCCTGAATGAGTTGTTAATCCTCTTCAAGTCTCAACTTTGTGTTACTTGTACATGATAATGGAGAGGGCATTCCTTACTTCTTTACACAAGTCTTAGTTAAAAATTGCTTTCATTTGGTAAATAGCCAAAATATGGTTCGTGTCTATTTGTCTCTATACAGTAATCATGAACAATACCCTGGGGTACTGAAGTTCTGCTCTTTGAAAGCTGTAGCATAATGGGGAACACTCACACTCACTGACTCAGTGGGCTCTTTAAGCACTGTAATACTAGATGAGAGAGAATCAGCTGTACACAAGGATATCATTGAGCTGTGACAGAACTGCACCCCCTGCAGCGTTATATTCATTTGTTAATCAGTACAGATTCCGTATAAAAGCCAGAAATTATGTTCAATGCTGGAGGCTGCTCTGATCAATGAGCATTTCGCTTGGCAAGCTTGCATTTTGATTCTACTGATATATTGTGTGCCCTGATAGAAGGTTTTTGTCTTCAAACACACATGCATGTCCGGCAATGCCATGCACAAGATCACAAAATGTTAGCATTAGTCAAATCCTCTTATAGACTACCTATGATGTGTTGTAACACTAGAGGCGTGTGTGACAGGGTGCTTTTTAGTCATCTATTTTTGGTATTCTGAGAGCACATGGCTTAGATATATTGTTATCTATGACTCACGCACACGTTGTAGAGGCTGATGGGATTACATTTCACTGGAATTGTACCTCGTACGATTTAATTTAACAAATAATAAAAATGATTGATTTAGAGTCAAGTACTTTTATCTTGTATCACAAGACAGTATCCGGTTTAAAACGGCTTTATATGTTTTTAAAAAGGTTTATAAAGACTATGCCTTCATAGGTTAATGACTGACCAGCCAGATAAAGTCATCTTATATACAGTACCAATTTCATGAGTATTTCAACAACCCTAGTAACACAATAACTTTCATTGGTCACTGAAAGTTAGTGCTGTGACTACTCCTTTCTATGTTTGAGAATGTTTTTATTGCTTTCAAATGACGGTTTGTCCATGGTTGACATCCTTTAGTATCGTGTGAAGCAGGTGTAACCCAGACTTGAGACCAACATGAGCATCACAGGTTCATTAAAGTGCAGTCACTTCTCTATTGACACCTTGTGGTGATTAAAAAAAAAATGTTTTGTTTGATGCATTTGATGGGTAATTGGGAGAGTTACTTACCTCATAGTCTCGCTTGCCAGACCTTACTCCACAGCGCTACTTACTTCGTAAAGTGTCCTTTAATTGTGTGGAGGAGCACATGGTGAGTCTAGCTTTGTGGAGATTTTGTATTGTTAGAAATGTTTTAGGCTCACCTCTGAGATATAGTGATGCAGTCCAGGGTGGATTGAGAGCCCTATAGGGGCAGTGGCATTTAGCTGCTGAAGAGAGGAAAGAATTGATTAGTTGTACAGAGTATTAACGAGAAGCCGTGCTGCCACAAACACGTGCTTAGGTAAGAATTGATTGATTGATTGATTAGTTGTACAGAGTATAGATGAGAAGCCGTGCTGCCACAAACACGTGTTTTGGAAAGAATTTATTCATCCTACAGAGTATAGACGATAAGCATGTGCTTTGTTTCATTTGGTACCAGTACATTTTTTTTATTTTGCTCAAGTTTTTTGAATTTGGCCACACTGTCAAGTACGCACTCGTTGGAATTCAAGAAGTCTGCTTTCTTATCATTTTTTGACACTCTGGCCATGCTACTTGACAATATGAAACACAAAAGAATTGATTGCATATGTATTTGCACCCTTTTAAGAGTAGAGGCAGCTTTAGCAGCCTTGAGTCTATATATCAGCTTTGCACATCTGAACACTACAATTTCCCCCCATTCTTCTTTGTCAAACTGCTCTATAAGCTCCGGCAAGTTGCATGGAGATGATGAGTGATGTTTCTAAGTAAGTATTGAAAATGTGAGTATGTACTGTATGTATTGTGATTTATTTTTTGCGACGATTTTTTTATTGATTCTTTTCCCTAGAATCAATATTTTTTTATAAATTTTTTTTACCAATGATTCACCCTAATAGTTTCTGTTTATACGGTACTGCCAATGTCGAATACATTATATCCGTTTCCTGCAAAACAGACCTAAAGCAGAAAATGCAGAAAATCCATGTTATGTTCTTCTTTACAAATAAAATAATGTGCATGTGATGTGCATTCGTTTTAGAAAATGATTAGTTTTTAGAAATGTATCATGATATATTGTCTCTAGAAGTGTATAATTCAACTTCTGTTTTTGTTATAGAATGAAAAGAAAATCGCAATACTCAAAACTATCGAATCGCAATACTTCTAGAATTGCAATAAATGAAAGTCACATTACAAATCGAATCGGCACCCATGTATCGTGAAAGAATCAAATCGGGACAAAGCATATTGTCCCAGCCCTAATAAAGCCACACTGCTTTGTATTGGTATTTGTTCAATGTACTGTAGCCTAATTGCACTTATTTTAAGGTTCAAAATACCATGTGTATGTTTTCTTCAGCGTGGATAACTTTGGCCTGGGCCTGCTGCTTAAGACTAAGCAGATCAAGAGGATGATCTCTTCATACGTCGGGGAAAATGCAGAGTTTGAGCGACAGTATCTGACAGGGGAGTTGGAAGTGGAACTTACACCACAGGTTGGTCAGAAAAAAGCATTTGGAAAGCTTTATACATTAATACCCAAGGAAGGTCAACATCAAGGGCAACTGGACTTGGTTTAAGGTGCTTGAAGCTGTTTTCGTCTCTCTTCAGTTTGTTCGAAACGTCTTCGTGCCCCTTTAACCAAGCCCGGTTGCCCTTGATTTTAACCTTCCTTGGATAACTATGACCTCAATGACTGAAAACCTTCACAGACGTTCATACATGAATTTTCTCCACAAGTACAGATGATGTTGCATTTGAAAACACACATTCACAAACTCAGTCAAGAAGTCTTGACATGTTAAATTCTAACATCCAAATGATGTATAAACAAAGTCATGCAGTTGACATTTATATGTTGTACTAATCTTTTAACCTGACACCCTTTCCCCACAGGGAACCCTTGCAGAGAGGATCAGGGCTGGGGGAGCTGGGGTTCCAGCCTTCTTCACAGCCACTGGCTATGGCACACTGATCGAAGAGGGAGGCTCCCCTATTAAGTACAACAAAGATGGCAGCATTGCCATCGCCAGTGAGAAGAGAGAGGTGAGAGTGTTGTCAATGAAAACTTTCTTTAGCTTATTGTATATTTTTCCAGACCCATGGCCACTTCTCTTGAGAGTTTGTTTAGTTTGTTGAGAGCTGCTGTCAAACGTAGGTGTGGTACTTTAAAGTAGTCTTGAATCCACTTCTTAATGGCCCCTTATCCTTATTTGCTTCCCAAAAGCTTGGGTGTGGTGTGTTGTAGTTTTTGCCAGAAGTGAAAGCCAACTTCCACTCCCTGCTTTGGATAAATTAATCAGTATAGGCTTTACATTATAAAAACATGCTGAAGGAGGACTGACTGCTGAAATGAGTTCACGTTTGTCATGTGAATATATACATTTAGAGCACAGAGCAAAACTCATGTCTGGGAAAAGCCTGCAATGTTATGAACATTTTCAAATGAAAATTGCAACTTGTTTGTCTGGTTTGGTTCTAGTGTTGTAGCAGGCCCCAGTTTATTGCATTTAAATAATGAGAGAAAAAATCTGAAGTTCCTCATGTTCAAAATAATACTTTTCACAGATGGCGTAATGCCTTGCCATGAATGTTTGTTGTGCTATTGATTTTCTTGTGTGAAAGAAAAAAATCAGCAGTAATGACTAATCTAGGTCTGGAGTCAAGTATCTGGGCCAAAGGTGGAAATGCTGTAAAACAGGTCAACATGTTCATCCTCAACTACATCCAGTGCCACTGACTCCATGGATTGTGTTGTCTGCTGTAATGCTCTTTGCTCTTTATTTTGTTATTTATATATTTATTTTTAATTTAATACATACTGTGTACATATACTTATATGATACATATATTGTTTATACTTACACTTATATTGTTTAATATTCCATCTAGAGAATGTGTGACGTGCACCAACAACACCAAAACAAATTCCTTGAATGTGTTAAAAAACCTACTTGGCAATAAAACCCTTTCTGATTCTGATTCTGATTCAATGTACAGGTGCGGGAGTTCAATGGCAGGCACTACATCATGGAAAAGGCCATCACTGGAGACTTTGCACTGGTCAAGGCATGGAAAGCTGACAAGGCTGGAAATATTATTTTCAGGTAACAGATGAAATGGAATGCAAGCAGCTTACTGCTCACACATCAGTAGCACAGACCTTTTGTATTGTGACAATACCAGTATTTATCTAGTAAAGGTTTCCGCTTCTTCCTGCCTCAAAGCCCATTAGACTTGTTTTAATCACCTTGCCTGTGTTTGCACAACATGCTTCTGATGTCATGTGGTGAGAGTGAAACAGTAATTTAAGAAAAGTTTTGATTTGTTTTTCATTTTGAGATGTTCTTGGCAATGGGAATTCAGTTATTTGAACCTTGACCTTATTTT
Source organism: Sander lucioperca (assembly GCF_008315115.2). Taxonomy (NCBI): domain Eukaryota; kingdom Metazoa; phylum Chordata; class Actinopteri; order Perciformes; family Percidae; genus Sander; species Sander lucioperca. Next base: position 8,858,759 of record NC_050174.1, read on the forward strand.
TCATAAAATCTTTGAGGGATGTGCTGTATGGGCTGATTCTAATCAGTATTAGCTACATGGTTTTCTTTTGTTTGTTCTAACTTTGTGAACATATCACAGTATTTACATTAGCTTCTATATCTTGAATTATTAAGACAGCACACTCATTCCAGGATAGGGTTAGGATCATCACTGGTCATTACTAATTTAGTTCCAGGTCAACAATATACATGTATTTAGACCTATTCACGGATAACCTCATTGGTTCTAACACAATCTAATTAAGTATTGACCCTCCATCTAGAATCAGTATGGTAATTTGAACCAACCTGCTGTATAGAAATTAGTAGATGTAGTAAAGTCTTTCTCCACAAGAGTGCAGTCTCTTCCAGTTAACTAACATGCTATACTGGATATTAGATATTGGATGTTACACTAACAGTTTTTTGAGTTTATTGCGTATCTCTGCTTTTGGTTGCAATATTATAATTATTATTATTTCTTATTTGTTTTCATATAATCTCTTTCTTGCTCTTCTGTGTCAGGAAAACAGCCAGGAACTTCAACCAACCTATGTGCAAGGCAGCCAAAACCACCATAGTTGAGGTATGCATTCACAACACAATGATTTGCTTGTAAAGCTGATGTCTGCCTGGAACATGTACATGATAGACACATAGCTATCAGTTCATATCTATCAGTGAATTCACTATCTCAGAATCTAGACTTCACCATTCCTTTTAATGGTTTTCATGCATTATGTAGTGATGACAGAATGAGCATGTGAACGTAATGAGCGTGTAACATTGTCTTTCAACCAACTAAAATTGCCAGAAGCAGAAATGTGAGACAGGCATCTTACAGGTGGTCAGGCAGGTGTTTTATGCTTGTAGGCTGATAAGATCACCTTGAATTGGGAATAGTCAGATTTAGTTAGTTTAAAGAGTTTAGATAGTTTAAAGATCTTAACCTCAATATGTATGGCCAAGAATAAAGTAAGAATGTCCTGCTATCTTTGGGCTGTCTGTGTCATACATTGTGTCATTCTGTCTGTCTGGTTACTTATCTGTCTAGCATTCGATCGTCAAGAAATGTGATTGCTCTATCTATTCCCTCTGTGTGTGTGTGTGTGTGTGTGTGTGTGTGTGTGTGTGTGTGTGTGTGTGTGTGTGTGTGTGTGTGTGTGTGTGCGTGCGTGCGTGCGTGCGTGTGTGTGTGTGTGTGTGTGTGTGTCTCCCTCTCCACCCATCCAACACACAAACGGCTTCACACCTCCCATATAGAAGCCGTTTGATTAAGAGTGCAGCAGGGAGAAAAACTGTGTGTGAAAACCATATAAAACACAGGCGAAGGGGTCACTTGTAAATCTAACTGGGTTCCACAAAGCACATTTTCGATTATTCCACGGACCTGAGATTTAGTCTGTTGTTGATTAGAAATGTCTGGGGCCAAATGGGGAGAGTAAATTTCCTCACTACAGAGCCGTTGCAGAGGCTTTATAGTTGATTGATCACTGAAATTTGGTTTATATTGGTAAGCACAGGTATTTCATGAGTTTTAAGAGTTTGAGTTTTGTACTATTTTGCATCATGCCTAACCCAGTGTATGTGTTTGGACAACGCCCATGATGCCAATGATGGATATCAATGAATTATGGAGAATCAGTGCTATGGTAAAATAGAAATTAGCCTATTTTCTTCTAAAGGGATAATGAGACTAGTCACTCTGATAGCAGTGATGCCACCAACAAATGTGTCTGTGTGACGTCTGCTGGAGTTGTGACGTAGACAGAAGTGACATGAATGATAATGCAGCTTTGCTTAGAGAGCTGCTTTATGAGATGCAAGCATAATTGGGTGGATTTAATATTGATCTGTCTGCCTTAACCTTTGTTTACCCGGAATCATCTGCTCAGGGTATTTTTGGTGAGTTTTAATGAGTTTAATGGGTTTAGAGACCCAGGCTGCATTTGGACTGAGCAACAGAAGTGTGTTTTTTTTTCCAATTCACAGATGCATTTCTAAGATTGTTTGTGTGGTATTTCTTTCTTGCATACAGTGGCGAGTGGCAGGAATGATAGGAGAGAGAGCGAGAGAGAGAGAGAGATATGAAAGTGAGATTTAGATCCCACGTTATCACAAACTTCCAGGATGTACGTGACATACTTCAGTTAAGGACTGAGAGAAGTCATAAACACAAACAGCTTTTGCAAACTCTCATGTATTCAGAAAAAATAGCTTGGCTTCATTTTTCAAACAATGACTAGACATAGTCATTTTCAGAGTACTAGACATAGGTATTTTGCCTAAAGAAATGTTATTATAAATTGCCTATTTGTGAAAAGAATTAATGTCTCAATCAATTAACCTCACCCAAAAAACATTCCAGAACCTGACACAGATCATTTTATTCTGGGAAAGGAAAGCTTCGCATTTGCATCTGAACTTAAATTAATCCATTTTAAATGTAATGTTATGTTCCTTGCCAGCACCAAAACCAGACTGCGTCAAACAAATGTGTCAGTTTCAGCCTAGTCTTTGAAGATTTTGCATTTGACTCCGTTTTTATGTCATGTTCTAATCACAAATAGTACTTTCAGACACTTGTCTGAAAGATGAACTAAATGCTTTTTTTTTCTGGCGGGGCATTCAGTGTGCTGCAGTCTGACAAATTATATCAAACAGGATTTTCAAATGTTAAATTGGAATTTATTACATTTCAAAACTATCTTCCTCACATTCAGTGGTTATTCATTTGTTTTTACTTGCTTTTTGAAAACTAACAATTGTGAAGTCTCTTCTTTATTTGATACACTTAAAATTCCGAAAATAAAATAATAAGTAAACATGTATCCAAATGTAAAATAAATACCAAATAAATAATAAAATCGTATTTTAAATATGTATTTGGAATGACATTCATTAGGCGTGTGTTTAAGTACTTGGAATCCCATTAGAGCTTTATCTTATCATCTTATCAGGTCAGGTGTCAGATTGTACCCGCCATTTTTTTTATGGTGCCTTTTTTATGGCAGTGCGGGTAACATACTGTATGAACATTGTCTATGACAGGCCTACTTATTGGTGACAATAAAATGATACACTTGTATTTTAATACCCATTAAGAACATTTTATCTCTGATACTGAACAAATTACCATCTCTGAAAATAAATGTATCTTGAGGATTCATTCTCAGTCATAAATCTGGTGATATGGTGTCAGTATTGACCCTGCTGTCTTGGTGCACTAGTTAATGCTTGTTAAAGAACAAACAGACAGGTTCAGGTGTTATGAAGCTATTCATTTAACTTGTAGCACGGCTTGGCGGTTGAGGCCAGTGTGCCGCAAGCTCTCTGACGATCATGTGACAGAGTGAGCTGCTTGTCGGCTGTACCAGATTTCTTTCTCTGTAGCCTACATGCAGCCCAGAAGGCTGAAGCTGTTCAGGGGTGAAGCAATTCATTGCAATCAAAGGGCAAAAATGTCAGAACATCGTGCCGGCGACTGACACGACAAGGGCAAATTGGGTAGAATAAATATTATGCACTTCTCTTGCATTGCATTTAACCACTTAAGTCTACATTGTGTTACGTGATAAAAACAAAAATGTAATAGACAAACAGGAACAGCAAACATAAGTCAAAAGAAGTTAAATAAAAAAAAAAAAAAAAATAACCTCTCATAGGCATTTCATATAATCATTCCAAAAATTATATATCAAATGACATATGTTATTTTTTCCAGAGGAGAGGTTATTAACATTTGCCGAACCCAATATGTAACAGTCGGCCTGTTTGACTTTTTCCAAAATAATGCAATTGATTTTTTAGCAAAAGACACAAATCTATCATTATTTGTTCACTTTTTGTGTACTTGTGATCTTTGGGGTAGAGTCCTAAAATAAAAAAGGTTTCATCAAAACATCTTTTAAGATAATCTTTTCTATTGTTTTTTTACTTTCCTCCCAAAAAGCTTTGACCTTACTGCATTGCCACACACAATGTACCCTTTTCTATCAAGCATTTTATACATAGACCAGGAATGTTACCGTTATATTTATTTAATTTAACTGGCGTGATATAGGTTCTCATAGTCCATTTATACTGTAGCAGTTTAAACCTTGTGTTGACTGATTGGGAGTGAACCTTTGTGCAGTTTGATCCCCAGTCCTCTGAAGAGATCTCTTTTCCCATGTCTTTACTCCATAAATTCCGTTTACAATTTGAGTTCTCTGATGAGTTGGACACTAATAAATCATATAGCTCTGATAGACAGCCTAAGCAAAGGTGCTATATCAGACATAATTTTTTCCAAGTTGGATGTTATAGGTTTGGTTATAAGACTATTTTGACTCGTTCTTATGAAACTTTTGAGTTAAAGAAATAAATAAATAAAAATTTTTATCTATGTCACACTTACGTTTGATTTCTTCAAATGACATCATATTATCTGAGTTGGGCAGGTACAAGTCCTGAACCTTTTCTAATCCTTTCGTTGCCCACGTTCTAAATACAGCATCTGCTCTCCCTGGAGTGAAGTGCTGGTTTCCCCAAATGGGACTGTACTAAGACAATAGGTTAGGTTCTTTGATACATTTTTCCTGATACATACATTTACTTATTCTAAACTACAATAGGCACAAAGGGTGTCAGAAAACGAGATAACACAAAAGCACTTTGAAAATTACCAGATCATCATCAGCTCCTGCCATGGTTACTAGGCAACCAAACCCTGCTATTCAATTGTTGAGTGCTCCACGGTATCCAGCTGGTTTAGTTATTCCCTTATCGCAGTTACAGTAAAAGGCCCCTATTGCATTGTGGGATACCATACACCAGAGACTGAATCAAAGCAGTTGGACTATCAGTCACAGTAAAAGACTCAACTGTATTCTGTTACTGTGGCAATGTAGTATAGTGGCGTGGGTGTTGGTGTGCATGAACAACCAGCCAGTCATGCATTAATTAAATTAATGTATTTTTCAGTATGTTGTGTTGGTTGAACCAAGCTAGAGGTCTAATTGCATATAAATGACCTCCATCCCCCAGGGTTAAGCCTTAGCCTCCCACTGTACATATGTGTTGAAACAAAAATAGCTACAAAAAACCTATACATTTGCAAAAAATGTGTTTGTTTTTTTTAAATTTTTTTTACAATGTTTGGCCTCAGAATGATAGTTGTTATCATCGTGGTACGTAATGCTTTGTTGGTCCCTGCTGGAATTTGAACTGTTTATCACAGCCCACACGTTTATTGCATTTATCAGCACTTTTTATGCCTTGTTGAGTTTTCTTGCCTTGTTTTTGACCCTTGACTAATTCCATTGCTCAAGCTACTGTTGGCAAATAATTATAAATCCGCTCATTTTCCCAATCATTTTCTGCTTAAAGATGTTTATCAATTAGCTATTGTACATAAGATGTGTAATTAATGTCATCATTTCTGTCTGCAGAAAGTTGTGGGGAAGGGTGTTGTGGGTATGAACATGTTGTCTGTCCCGTTTCTACCCCTTCTTTGGTTTACCACCACAATGTTGTAAAAGTGATATAAAGCTTAATTTAATAGAATCTGTATGTGCTAGATGTAAAAAATCTGTATTGTGCAATATAGTAATGGCACTTGTTTTCAAGCAGTATATCTATAAAGGTTACACACTAGTGAGTCCTCATTTTGACATACTTTAGTATGTGACACCAGCAAAGTTAACATTGTCCTCAGTATTGAGTCACTTTTTTCTTTTTTAACTTTGAGCTGAAACCTCTCCAGAGCAAACGGTGGTAATTGCAGGGCAGGCTAGGCTACAACCACAGCACATTTCTGTAATAACAATGGACAGATGGGTGTAAAAGCCTTTTGACATCCTTGACATCCTTTTTTCCCCCCTAACAGTGTGTGTATGCTTGTTTGTAGGAAAAAATGCGTCATCATGACACTGATAGCATTGACATTGTATTTAGGTCCCCATTTGACATGTGAGACTACACATCAATTCATGAATTAGCTACCTTGATAGTAATAGAGGACAATAAAATGTATTTATAGTACACTAAGAGGTGATCTCATGAATTAAAGGAGCAATATGTACTACTGACAGCTAGTGTTTAAAATGGGTACTGCAGTCCAAATTCAAAATACTGTAGAGAGTTGTCTCCCCTCGGCCCCTCCTTGCAGACTCGAAGCTCACGTGGGTTGCCAGGTTGAGAACGCTGAACCCAACGTCCGCTCGACTTCAATGTTAGCTAGATGTTGGCTATGTTGACGGTCATAGATAAATATACGTGTATATCTCTATGGTTGATGGTATCCTAAAAACAAAAGCCCACTGCTCCGAAAATACACACTTTGCAGTTGGGGTTCAGTGACTGCCAGCCTTACTGTGTTCCAGACTCCGTTAACAATACAAATTAAATAAACATATACCCTTTTTTTCCATAAAGATGATAACCTTGTCTAAGTTTATGTGTAGATGAATACAAAACTTTTTTTCTTTTTTTAACCTTTATTTATTCAGGGAAGGTTCACTGAGAGGCAACCTCTCTTTTGCAGGATCATATTCACACAGTTACACATTCATACCTGGAAGCTGCCCGGTACAACCACAGTCTGATCTGCTGACCACTGAGCAGCTCCACTGGTGGGGTTGGGGTTAAGGGCCTTGCTCAGTGGTGGTAATGAGGGAGGGACAAGCGCTGCTCTTTCACTTTCCCCACCCAGATTTTATCCTGTCGGTCTGGGGATTGAGCCGACGACCTCCCGGTCGCAAGGTCGCTTCTTTAACCTTTAGGCCACCACTGCCACTGTTGTTGCGTTGTATTAACAAAATAATTTACTACAAGTCTTTACGCTGTACATTACACATTATAGTTGCATGCCAACAAAGTGGGAATCATCTTAACGTCCATCTTTACTGTCCAACATTTCAAAACCGTGAAGCTGATGATAGTAGCCACAAGAATATTCCATAACATAACATACCATACATTGCAGAGCAACATGTGGAGAATGTTATTAAGGCTACACGGTTGTTTTGCCAAAGTTAAGTTATGTTAGTTAGGAAGTCAAACTTGCGGTTTTAGCATAACAGCGTTGTGATTTAGAAATTATCCCCCCACATCTGAGTTTCATGTGGCGCATTCGCACAGGATAAGCGAAGCCTGTGATTTTACTCGAATTTACTGACATATATGTACCCCGAGAATTGAGTACCCAGAGGCGCGCGGAGGACGGCCAGGGCGAGGCCGCCGCACAGAGGTTCCGTATCTTTTTGGCCCAGGGCCAGTAGAAGTTACCAGAGGTGCATACCCTATCCCGCCGCGGCGGCAAACACACAGCATCACCGTCAGAAGGGAGCGCGTCGACTCGGGGACGGGGAGCCCCCCACGATCCCATCCGTCTTTGCGAAAGAGGGACAAAAAGGCGCACAAGAAACAAAAACCTTGAAAAAATGATATACGACCCCGCCAAATCACAGACATGTCGATTCGCATGGGACTAATATCACAGGACCCCGGTGTTCGGCGAAATATAGTAGGTAATTTGCGGGGGTATTTTGACTTTACAAATTATAGACATGGCCGATTCGCACGCGATTAAGATCACAGACAACCTCTGTAATTATTACAAATGACAAGAGGTCACCAGGTAACACTTGTCCCGTGTGAATAGGGCTATAAAGTCCTTCTAGGCTCTAAGCTGTCTCCATCTTTAAAATGCATCTTCAATATTTCCCCATGTTTTCCAACGTCTCTGGTCATGCAACTGTTTAGAAAGATGCCGAGTTTTTTACGTCGGGTAGACTCTATCTCTGTTGATGCAGTTCATTTGGTTGCTCCCTCCATGGCTGCAGCACGCTGTGTTTCATATCTGGCAAGCAGACCGGTGTGTCAAAATGGGCAGTGGACGACAACACACAGACCAAAACAAAAACGGATATTCTGGACCAGAATGGAAATTTCTAAGGTGAACGCTTTAAGAGTACTGGCTTTAGCATTGTTGTTCAAGAAGAAAGTATTTCAATTTAGCATGTTTCCTTAATATCTGATGACATATCATGGTCATTTTGTGATTTAATACAGTAAATATATTACATATTACACATATCTAGTAAGCCAAGGAATAAAATGGAATAATGTAGCCGAGTTACAAGACCAAATACTATTCTATGTTCATGTGTCAATTCTCTGAAATGAAGTTTAGGTCGTCTTTTTGTCCATTTCTGTTTTTGTGCGCATAATAAACATAATATTCATATCGGCGTCTAAAGTGGTCGACTGAATGTAGTCTGAGGTCAGGCCTCTCCTGCATTAATTCAAACATTTGAAGGTACAGTCTCATGTTAAGCTGAACAGAAAAGCTAATATTTAATAACCAGTGTGTACAGCGTACAGTACCTTTTTAATGATACTGCTAGCAGTATTTAATCATCTGCACTGCCAAGAACGTTTTTGCTAAAGCACTGCTTCAATTTATAATACGTCTTCCTGAATGGACACACTGAGCGTTTGGGTGATGGCATTGACTTGTGTAAGAATAAGTTTTGCATAGACTAAAATAGGCAGAAAAGGGGAAAGTAAATATAGATTAAAAAAAGATGATGGGAGCCATTAGAAGGGGAAGACAGATTTGCTGAACATATAAACAGAATGTTTGAATTGGCAAATTTGCATGTTCTATGCTCTGACTATAAGTTCAAAGTCCCATGATGACTATCATCTGAATATGAAGCACATTGCACGGAGGCTTATGTGTTCTTTGAAATCTAAACCTTACCATTTGAGCATAGAGTGGAGTTCCAAATCCTTATGACACAATGTCCTTTGGTGTGCAGTGTGTGTCGTTTGAAAAATGTATTTTTAGTTCCTGTAATGTTGTTAGGGTTTGTATTGGCTGGCTGTCTCCCATTCTCTGGATACCATGACGGCTGTCATAGGTGAGGCAAGTTTCCACTGAGAGGAAACAGATTGCTCATGTTGTCAGTATTCTGGGTTACAGGATAAAGTCAGAGCTAAGCCCAGAAAGTGGCAGCAGAGCATGGCCAAGTGCCCACACACATACACACATACGCACACTGGGAGGAAGATGGAGAGGCTATAAAAAAACAGGATAATTAGAGTGTGGTGTCACTGTTATCCTCATGCTCTGTCACCCGTAGCCACACCATCTCTTTCTTCTGAGTGTCCCATCTCAGTATGCGCACAAAGACATGCGCACGAACACAACACAAACATGAAGGATTGAGGAAACACTGTATGCAACACCACTGTTGAGTGTTTACTGTATTCTAGGAATCTGGTAGCATTGTGATCCAATCAGTTTGAGATTTACAAGATTTGACAAGGCTTTCAGCCTAAAAAAGCACAAACCCTTGAAAAAATGCTTGTTGTGTCCCCAGAGGGCACTTTGATTCCCTATATTCTCTTGCCAGTATAATTTATGCTTTGCTCTGGGCTCATTGTTGTGAAAATCATTCTCTACAGATACAGGAATATCAATGTGTGTGTCTGTGCGTGTGCCTGTTTGCTTGCTCCACACCTGCTTGTGTGTGTGTTATTCTAGTGTTTTTTATTTTATTTCCATACTTCTATCCGTCCCCGTCCGTTGATCATCCTGTCTGAACTGCATCTGAGCACTGGTGCAGGCGGGACACATCACCTAGATGAAAGGAACAGGAGGCTTTTTTTATGTACACAGCGCATTTAAATTGTATGAGCTTGTTATTGTGCTGGGACTTAGCTTTGGAAGGCTAATTGAAAATCGAGCTGAATACATGGTTTGTTTGCATGTGTTTGAGAGCCCAACAAACGGACATGGAGAAACCCATTTCTGAGGTGTGATTTCATTGTTCATTAAATTAATTCATCTGAAGTCTTAAAATTCATACCACCAAATATTTGTCGTGATTCCCTTGCACCCGAGTCTTCCCTATTTTATTACTGTAACTGTTTTATAATGTGATGAGCTCAATCTTGCATGATGAAGATGTCTATGTAAATCATCATTCTCACAAAAGACAGATCGAGCCCCCACAGAAAGATGTGGGTGGATGTGTGGGACTACTGTATCAATTCTCTCGCGCTACCAATCTCATCTTGCATGGCCTCGTTTTCTCTGTGGAGCATCAGAGATTTACCATAACCCGACCAAGGGAACCGGGAAGAGTCTAAAATCACTTGCCCTGAGTGGCCCTAGCTCACCACAGACCAAAGCCTACGTATCCATGACAACGCTAAGATGGGATCCACTCTTAGCCATTGACTCCTCTCAGTCAGCGCTGAGTGCTGAGGGAGGAAGTGGAGATACAGAGAGCTTCAATTGAATTTGCTCTGAACGGCTGCCTGCCCCCATGTAAATGGAATAAGTAGGTTACACTCTGAGCTACACAGGAGTGAAGCACAGAAATGTGAAAGGGAGGGTGAGAATTACTGTATATTGCCATGGTTAAGTCCCCTTTTGGTCCCCAAAGATGTGATGATAACGCTCTTCTTTTTTCATTTAATTTTGTGTCATTTCAAGTGCTTTTCCCCCCTTGAAGAATCTTCAGGAAAAACTAAATTGTGTCTCCTCCCTCTTGGGAGTCTCTTCTTTTTGATAAAGGAAAATCAGTCCTCCTTAAACAATGCCCACTATGCCTTCCCAGCTTAGTTTGAATCTTATGTTGACTTAAAATCTCAGGGACCACTGTGTTTAATAACACAGCCTACAAATATGAGCATGATGTCTGAGTTTTAGGAGCTAGAGCAGGCTAAAATGTGCAGCAAGATTTTGTGGAGCCCACACGTGCTGTCCCTGAACACCTGAATGAGTGGAAGCTGTAGGCTCAGTTTATAGCAGTTCCTTATGTTACCTGAGGAGGAGGGAGCAGGTGCAGTCATTCTGGGATTTCTATCCCGGACATGTTGAATCAACTCTGCTCAAATCAATAGCCATTTCCATCTGTGTCTAGTTAGTCAGACATAAATAACTCTTTATGGTGCACGTTTGTCTCAGAGTCAGGAACATATCATTTGGTAGATATCTGAGACGTGTACCTTATCATATGCTACCATATTAAATGTAATCAAGTGTTATGAGGGTATATTTAGAGAATATAAGGGGCCAATTTTATAGCAGCTCCACTGAGATTCACAGAATAAGCTGAGCTGAAATGTAAACCTTGTAAGAGAGTCTTGAGGATGGGGGTTGTGGAATAGACCTAAAAAGAAAAATAAATTAAAAGAAGATATGTAGCTAAAAGTAAAATGTGTTTTTTTTTGTCTTTTGTGTTTGGTTAGACCAAAATCCTCCACGAACCCCTACTCTCCATCGCCTTTGATACCAGTGTGTCATATATTTTATTATGTTTTAACAACTGTATACTACTATCCCTGTATGGATGTGATATGATTTCTATCTTTGTTGTCGGCCTGGTCCAGGTTAAACTCTTTGTGAAACATGAACAAACACAAACAATGAATGCCATAGAACTTTCTTTTATTATCCAGTTTGACAGTCAGTTATAACGGAAAAAGAACATAAATAAACTAAATTTACTTTAACGTAGATTTTCTTTAGGGCTTTATTATGTGGTATCGGATCAGTGCATAAACTCCAGTACTTCCCGATACCAGCGTTTTAGGTAGTATCGGAGGCGATACCGATACTGGTATCGGTATCGGAACATCTCTACTTTGATCCAAGGATCAAGCTATGTTCGCTGGGCTTGTTGTGTCTTCTGTTTTTAGTCAGCCAAGCTGGCTTTGGGTACACACACAGCTTTCAGAGGACTCTGGAGTTGCTAAATAAATAAATGCAACACCTTCTCCCACAAATATTTACCCTCTCTTCCCAGTGAAAGAGACGACAGTAGCAGAATTTTTAAACCTGTGAGATCATATCTGGAGTCTAAATGTCTGCTTGTGCGTCATACTCACTGTTGTTTGTAGCTCAAATTTAGGATTTAATATCAAACTAATTATAAGACGCACATCTGCTGTAAAATAACAGTTGAGCATTTCTATTCTCTTTTCTTTTTTTTGGCCTTTAAAATTACACAATCATTTCTTGAGATTAGCCCGCAGGATGGCAAAAAACTCTTGTGGTCTTTATCTGTTAATCTGTTAAATGTCATAGCTGGGTAGGCAGAGTTATATCCTGGTAGCACAGTTCCATTAGTGTGTGGTTTCCTTATCTGAACTTTAATCTCAATGGTTGTGAGACATTGTACAGGTGAAGGTGGAGCTCATCACTCTCTGTCTCTGTAGGTGGAGGAGGTGGTGGATGTCGGGACCTTTGCTGAAGAGGACATCCACATACCCAGCATCTACGTCAACAGGGTTGTCCAGGGAGCCAGCTACGAGAAAAGGATTGAGGTACAAAACGTGGCCTTTTAGAGCTTGAATGAATAAAGAGAGATTATACATAGAAACCATTTTCTCTGTAGTTTATGAATTATGTCATTATGTGAAAGTCACTATTAAAAAATATGTTCCTTTCAACAATTGGTTTAATTAATAAAAAAATTATAAATAATTATTCCGATAACAATTAAATGTAGAGTCAACCACTTTCTGACATAAGCTATTGTAGCAGGGTTTTACATTTCCATCATTGAAACGCACATACTAGCTGTGTACTAGCTGTACTCATACAGAAATAGCCTCTCAACATGCTGTCCCCCTGTGCCTCATATATCTCTGTATGGTTCCAGAAACGCACAGTAAAGAAAAGCCAAGATGAGAAGCCCAAACCAAAGAAGGACTCCGATATTGTTCGGGAAAGGATCATTCGACGGGCTGCTCTGGAGTTTGAGGATGGGATGTATGGTATCCTTTTAAAGAATACAAGGAGTGAGCAAATTATGGAATTGGATAACTTTTTTCTCTAGGTTCCTCCCTTTAATTATCAACAAAACCAGGTGTTGGCCAATAGCCACAACAAAAAGAAAGCTGTGCCGTGGTTTTTTTATTTTCAGCACACAATGAATAATTGGTAGGCTTTATACTTCTGTGGGTTTGAGCATTGTCCACACAACAAATCTTTCGAACTTAATCACACAACATGACTGTTATAATGAGAATGAGAGGGACAAATGTCCAAGTACGATGTGCAGTGTATGGTAGTCTGTCATAGCAGCTTTCAACAATATTATACATTTCTCTTCATCTTAATACTGAATTCCATTCCATGATTACAAATGTAAAAGTTACCATCTTTAACAAAGATCCAATCAGCTAACCTTGGTATTGGTATCCCCATGCTGGCCAGCAACTTTATAAAACCAGACATCACTCTACACCTCCAAAGTGAAAATGGAATTTTGGGACTGGTAAGATGCCTACAGAGAGCTTTCTTCACACTCAGGCTTCAGTGCTTTCAATCTCAACTGAACAAGCTAACGAGCAGCATATTTTCTGATCTGTGTGTAGACGGTCGTTTTAAGCAGCAGTAAACGTTTTGAAACTGAATTGTGCTCTGAGCATGTAGCAAGATAAATAGCCACTCGTTTGAGCAGTATCAATCCCAGTTTGGGCCGTAGGTTAAAATGTGCTGGGTTTGTTAGAGAACAGATTGTGGCAGTTTGACACTTTCTCTTCCGTTATTCTTTCTCACAATCATTATTTGCTGGCTGAGCCTTTAACAAAGGCTGCTGCTGCAACTAGGGTATATTTCCAATCATTTGTGTTGACAGGAGAATAGGGCCTAAGCTAATTTTTATTTAGCCTTTTTTTTATTATGAGTGCCAGTTTTAAAGAGACCTTGTCCTCTCCTCTCCCCTCGACTTCTCCTATATCTCCTCTCCCCTTTTTTACTCTCCTCTGCATCCAAAACGATTGCTCCCTTTGTTGAGCACAGCGAAAATCAATGTCTCATCAAATCACCAAAATGTGATTGTGTCTGTCTCTCCCTTGAAAGATCATGGCCGGTGAGGCTGAGTGATGTGTGAGTGTATGTGTGGCTGCCCGCCTGTGCACTCATTCTTGTATATCCTCACTTGTCTCTGCATAGGGCCCATACCCCACTGAGGATGCAGTGGATGCAGACCTGATTAACGCTGGTGAGGGTTATCCTAATCAGAAATTCCCAATGATAGATTTATGTAAACGTTAAAAGCAGTGGAACCACTGGTCTAACTAAATTATGTATGGATTAAGAGAGCCTTTCGGGCCAAAATGTGACTTTGCATATTTCTATCTGATTTTCTGCATTATACACACACACTTAGATGAATGCTTAATACAATGGATTCTCTGTTAAGATCACTTAATGCTTTTATTCAGATGCACTTTTAAAACGATATTAACATAATGTTGACATAATTCTCTTTCGTTCATCCATTCATTGATTTGTGTATTTCTTTAATGTATTTTGTAATTTCATTTACCATCTTTGTGATTTATGCTTAACTTTATGATTAACTTTGCTATGATAAATTCAAACTTTGTCAACTCTGCTCCACAGGGAAGGAAACTGTTACTGTTCTCCCAGGGGCTGCCTATTTCTCCAGTGATGAGTCATTTGCCATGATCCGAGGGTGAGGCCACAACACATTAGCTTTGAAAACGTATTTGCTGACTCAAAGTTTGATATGCCTGACATTTCTGGATTTACATATAGACAGCATATTCATACTCAAAAATAATGAAATAAATTAGTCACTTTTCTGAAGTCCTTGGTGGAGTTTATGCAAAAACCAAAACAACAAATCAAATATTTTCTTAATTCAATAGTTTATCACCTACAACGTACGCAAGCTATAACCATGGGATTTAACCACAGGACAAAGCCACACTTTGCAGCGCTGGCTATTAACAAATAGCTATTGTCACCAGTATAGCTAGACTGCAGCCTTGCCATATTCCCTAAGTCCCTTATTGATTTGCCAGCTGTCTGAGATTGCCCACCCGCACACCTTACAGCAGCCATTCTACTTGTCCACCCTGTGAAAATCCAATAGTGCTCATAAATAGCGCTGTTCAGTCACACACTGGCAGGGACCAAACGTAACCGTGTTTGTGTGTGCTGTTGTGAGACCACAGTTAAGAGTCCAGTCTCTCAGAAAGAATTACAACATATGGTGGATTGTGAGCTGTGTTGCCTCAAATACCACTCCAGCTACTTCTCTTACTGGAATTAAATTAAGACTTGTACGTCTTTATCACAAACCTTTCCTAGTCTCGGTATGTCTTTGTCCATCTGTTGCCACATGCAATGAAGAAACAATGAGGAATCCACTGCCATACATCTTGGTTTAAATCTATCCAACTGCAAGCACCCTATTAATGCTCCTACCTGCTCTGAAGGCATTGTTGGAAACCTCACTTAGGACTTTGAACTCCTTATTTAGGAGAAACAAAAAAAAGGACATGCTCTCTTATTAGAAAGATGAAATAACTACTTGCCCACAGAATCAGACTTTATTCTGCTTTTTTTTTTTTTTAATTACATTTTTTTGCCCGGCCCATGAACCGGCCCATAAAAGTGGTAGGACTAGATCAGCAGCCCACTGATTTTTCAATTGACACTGGGCTGGCCCAAAACACTTTAGTCAAAAATATCACATAGGCTAGGTTTTTCCATACACCCCCTACTTTCACAATGAAATGGACTAGTCCGTAACGGTGCGCAGTGCGAAAGATAAACACACAGTCAGTGACAGGGGAACTGGGAAGTACACAAACAGATAGGAAGCAAGATGATTCTAAACGTGAAAAAGAAACAAAGGTGTAGAGAAGCTGCCAAATGTGTCAAATTGACAGACATGTTTTCCAGCTCCCGTGGCTGATGATAGTGGTGGTGGTGTCGGTGTCGACGGCAGTGGTACGCACAGTGAGGAGGAGACTCAGGAGGAGAGGGACAGAGATGAGGGAGTGAGGGTAGAACCTGCGGTAAGCAGAACTCCCCTTAAAACATTTTGCTCATTGATAAAACTGAGCCAAAAACAAGTGGTGGACAAACTGTTGATGATAACACTACAACAATAAAAGAAGTAGGCATGCTATACTGTATGATTGCATTAGTTTGGCTAAGTGCGCAGGTATCTGAGATGATGTTCTCATATATATATATATATATATATATATATATATATATATATATATATATATATATATATATATATAGCTTGTTATATATAGCGTTAGTAGTTTTAAGGAGTAGGAGTTGGTATACATATTCAGGGGAGCGCAAGGACAGGTGGTATTTGTGATCTTATGTGGTGGGCCGGTCTGGGCCAAAATGCCAGGGCCGATTTTTGGTCCCAGTCCACCCCTGTCTGCTATTACAGTACATTTATGTATAATTGGCATTTATCTAGCAGAAACTAAATATGCAAAATAATACTATTATATTTTCAAAACAAAGCATTGGTAAGAAGATGCAGTAGTTTAAAAAGGAATGACAATAAAACCTTGTCACCAGCTTTTTAAGTATGTCAAGTTCTGTTATTAAGAAAACTGTAGAGAGGGTTATTGTTGTGAAGACATTTGTTTGTGTTGAGAAGCTATCCTATCATCAAGTATTTGCATTTGTATTGTGTGTCCTGTCACAACCCCTCTGGGCTAAATATAGCAATACTAAATGCATTTTTTGACAAGTGGACTTCATGAGTTCATAAGTTGAACTAGTTCTGAAGTTGACAGCTGTCTTCTTCTGTTGTGTCATTCTTTTTTTAGGGGTCACATCAACCTGACAATGCTGGGAGCCATGCAGGTGTCAAAACATGGAGACCTAGCCAACTGGATGATCCCAGTAAGTTTGTTTTAGATGACACACATCAATTACCTTTTTCCAAATTCATGCTTTCTGCTCTATCTGCTGGGGGTCACCACACCAACACCAGTACGATATGCATGCTCCAAATGCTGCTTTATGAAGCTTATAATAGTCTTTCGTTTTCGGTTTGTGTCAGAGAGGCGTTCATTCTCTGGTAAAATAAAGCTTGTGGTGCTGTTCTGTTGGTTTGTATGATATTTAACTGGTATACATATTATATACATGGTATGTACTTGTATCTACATAGTTCTACATTTTTCTACTCAGTCTTTATCTTTAGACTTGTAGACTGTCTGTCACTGGTCAAACTGTGTAATACTGGATATTGATTTGACTCAATAATGCACTTGACTAGATGATTTGGAATCTATACCCAAAAAATTAAGGGAAACTGAATTAGTGCTGTATCTTAAAGTTGCCTTAATTATTGATTAATCTGTTGATTTATCTATAACATAATATTGGTTACAAATCTCTTTTTTTCTAGAGCCAAAAGTGGCATCTTCAATTTTCTTGATTTGTCTGACTATCAGTCCAAAACCCAAAAATATTATATATAATTTTTTTGACAGTTTAGACTTAAAGCAGGGTTGGTAATGTTGAAAAGCTAGCAAGATTTGAAAGTAGCATCTCCTCGGGCTCCGTCTAACCCCTCCCCCTGCCCTCGGGACTCCGACCCACACAGACGGGCACGAGCACCACTGCGTCGCTGCTTTAGAGCGGCGAAAGGACCGCAATTCCACTTCATGTCTCATTATCTGGTACGCAAACACCTAATATTATCATACCGAATGTTTAAAACAAACATGACTACTGTTAGCAATGGGGCGACAACGCACATTGAGCTCAGGCTTGTACACAGGAGGGGTAGAGTATGTGCAGCGGGGCAAGGAGGCATTTCATTGGTTCTTTACAAGCGGACTGCAAGGTAGTGATTGGTGAGTGTTTTTACAGGATTATAGCAGCTACAGATGACAGATATTTTTCGCTCCTTTTTTAGAGCACATAAGTTATTTATTACTGTCGGGGTCTAAAGACCATTTCAAACAATATATGACAAAGTGTTTATTGGAAATACAAATAGTTACCTACCATGCCTTTAAATGTAATCTCTTCTATAGTTTATTTTTCAGCATTTCTTATCATAAGAAATGTCTTTGTTGAAACAAATTCACAAAGGTGCACCCTTTAGAGTACAGGGATATGCTTGTCAGGGGATCAAGGTAGTCTGGATCAACGACAGTTCGCCGGATGCCCCTCATCTTCCGCTCTCTGTGTATTGCCGTTCTTAAACTCTGTTCGCTTCAGTAAACAACAACCAGAACCTCCGAACTAGCAAGCTACACGCTGAAAAGTTTTGAAGAAACTTTGGATTGTGCAATAAGGCAGGCCTGCTTGGTTCTTTTGGGAAATTATTTTAAAGATTTACAAAGAATATATTTACAGCATTTACTATCTAACTGGGACGTTTTGGGACTGATTGGCAGGGATTTACTATGGACAAAATACACATGGCGATAAACTGGTAAGTGCAAATTACGTTTAACCATGTGTCCAGCTAATTTATATAACTCACATTACTGTATTGTGTAAACACTTAACTTCATTTAATATTGTATGTTGCGTTTTCTTTTGCGGGGTGCAAATGTTCAACAAAAACAAGTTCCTTCCCGAGACCATTTTGCAGAGCCACCGTCTCTGCGTCTGGAGCTTAGCGCCGCCCAAGACGATTGTAATTGGTTTAAAGAAGAAATGCAAACAACCCAGAGCGTTTCCTATCCTGGAATATACTATGTGTGGATGAGCCAGACCTCACTCCACAGCGTTGCGGAGTGAGGTCTGGTAATGCGCGACTAAGCGGTAGGGGTTGTTTGTGAGCGCTACAGTATAATGGTTATCAGACATTATTGCTAGATGTTTCATCAGGTCAATCAGTGATTATGAAGGTCAAGAACCCATTAAAAGACTGTTCACAATGTGGGAGGGCTCAACTACACAGCTGTTTACTGCTTCACAGAAGTGTACTTGCGAAGTTGCTTCAGCCAGTGCATCATTTTATAGATGCATCTCATCTAAGCAGCCAAGTGGATACAGAGTTTTGAAGATGTTTACATGTAGAGACCTTGAGAATAAAACATTAATAATCAAACATGATATATGTAAGGCAGCACAGTGCAAAAGAATACTGTTGTTGATGGTGATCTCTAAATTTTGTAATGTCATTTATTTTCTTTTTACCTCTCCAGTCGTACTTGTTTGTCCATGGTAATTGCTAATTAACTGGTGCTTGATTAAACATGCTGTGCAGCTATTGAAGGCCTGCAGTGGAGCTGTTATTCAGAAGCAGGGAGTTTATCTTGTTTGGCCATTCTAGTGTTGGACAGTTTGAACAGCGAAATAACACAAATACCTCTGTCCTCACCTACACATTCAATCTTCATTACCCCCTCTTTTGAAAGGATTGATGAGGAGAATTACCCGCCTTCTAGGATATTGGAAATTATTCACTCTCTAAAGATGGGTTGGGTACATAGCGTGAAATTGGAAACGTTTTACGTAGGAGTTTGGGATGCAGTACTCTCAGCGTGATAGTTGATTATGCAAAATGCAGATGAACATTTTCCAGTTGAGGGCTTTGAAATGCTTTTACATGTCCACTCAGCCTGAAACATATGAAAAAACAATAGATGGAGAGAAAGGGGTTATGGAATAAAAGCTCTCTATCCTAAAGGTAGGGGTTTTTGCAGACACTGATGTTTCCTATCATAAGCTCCTCCTCACAGATGTCTAACAGACACCCACATACTGTTTTCGAAATGAGAACGGGATTTGACTTTTATTGATTTTGGCTGCCTGAGCAGTTTTCACTTGAGAGGAATAACCAGATATTGTAAATAAAGGAAAACATATTGAAGTTGACCAAAGCAATAAAAAATAGATCTGGTCACCTCAAATCCAGCAGTGTATTTTTAAAGCAGAATTCAGTTTGATAGTTGTTGACTTTACAGTAAATGGAGAAAACAAGTGCAACATCAGAAATTAATTCCAAAACCCTGGAGGTTCAGTATAACTGCAGCTAAAGTGCTACAAAAGCTCAAGCTACTGACTATTAAAATGCCCTTACTAGCTCAAGTGCTCATAATAAGGCCTGGTGGCAGTGTTCATGAAGGAGCTGCTTAAAAGCATATTCCAGTTTTTTCTTAGAACTTCACTTGGTTTCCTGCTGTATCATAAGCAGATTTTCCTGCACCTGGTTGCCAGCTTATCGTCAGTGAAATATGTCCTATTAGGTATTTGTAGTAGCACAAAGCTCATTGTGTACATTTGTGTTCTCCCATGTATGTGACTGATGACACTGTATTCACCAGATACACACCGTAAATAGTTATGTTTTCCAGTTACTTTGAACACAGTGGTCATTGTCTTCCTGTCAGTCCCGTCTCTCCCTCTGATTCATGTCATTAGTTGTCTGGGTAACGAAGGTTTCTGGCGGTCCATCGCTATCTTATTAAATAGAGAGCCATTTGTATCAGACAGCAGAGATTGTCAGATAATTTGTGGGGGAGAGAAAGGAAGCCAGTTGGTAAGTGGGAACTCTTGGATTGTGAAGGGGGTCATTTTCTGTGGTTTTTCTGTTACTGACTGAAAAGTGAACACTTGCTCAACAAAAGAGGAAATCTTATTCTGTTGTCATGGCAACACAAAAAAAAAATGCAAGCCAACCACAAAGCCTAGCAAGACAAATACAGTGCTAGTGAAAGTATGCTTCCAATGATGCTTTTCTCATGCATTAAGTTTTTTTAGACATTTCGCCTGCGTATTCGCTATGGATCCATAGATGTGAATAGACAGGCACACAACAATCTTCAAGTTAACACCAGGTGTTCTATCCTTGGTAACCATGGGGCTTGTGTGCACTACTGTATCCCTGCCGGCAGTATTTTCCCTGGGTTTGTGGAGGACTGAGGTGCACGCATTTGACGGGGGTTTAGGGGTACTCCCTCCAGAAAATGTTACGTTTTTCAATAAAGAAATGCAATTTCAAATCATTTTGGACCTTTTATTAATACCATATCTGTGTCTAAATGTTGGAAAAGCTAGAGCAGATAATACATAAATAAATAACACTCAAAAAGCTTAAAGACTCAACTTACTAAAGAAGTCCACTGAGGACCAGCTACAACCATTAGATCTGAGAAAAGGAATTTAGTTAGTTTTGATGCTCACATTTATTTTACATTAATTTGGCTTTGGTGGTGCCCAAATGGCTTGGGTGCTGCACCTACCCCTTATAATGGTTGGGAAAACGCTGCCTGCAGATACAACTGAATGACATTAGTTGACTGTGGTATGATATATCCCTGATCACAGGTCAATAACAAATAGTGGCAATCCTAGTCTTTGCTAACCACAGGCTGTTATTGTTGATAGCTAGAGTTAGCTAAATTAGCATAGTTGTAATTCTATAGCCTAATTTAAGTTCAAACTATACAAAACATCACCAGATACATCCAGTCTTATGTCGATGCTCTGCCATGTGAAAGCCCTACTGTTTATGTCCAGATAGCTGTTTAGAAAACAGTTATATATTTTAGGGAACTCACAAACAGCAAGAGTCAGAGTCTCTCGTCCATTAATTTGAAATGTGCGTCGCTTGCGTTGGAAAAGGTTTGAGACAATTCAACTCTCAATGAGCACGGCCGCGAAAGTTTCACAGGATTGCGCCCGCTTGTCGTTCCGTCTGTCAGATTGCCCGCACCCCCCTACCTGCCCATTTGCCTCTCATTGAAAATGAATCACAATGCGCTTCAATCTCTCCCCACCTGAAAAGACCTTTAGTGCCACAGAAGCATATTTTGGAACACCAATCCCACTGTATGTCCTAGAAACAATTTGCCTTGAATCAAACCTTTTGACTATAATGGATAAAAAGGCAACAGACTTTTAGTTTTGTAAATGTTCCTTCTCAGGGTAGAGGATGTAGGCACTTCTGTATGCAGAGGCGATTTGAAAAAAACATCAGACTTTGAATTGCTACACCCGTTGCCCCGTTTTCCTGGACAGATAGGCCAACAGTGTTGTATGCACAGGAAATCGCAGTATGAAAGCATTTTATTGCAGTTTCATTATCGTGCTTGCTCTTATGAAATGCTGTGTAGGGCATTTATCTTTAAATAGCCTTACTTGTGTGCCATTGATGTCTCACTTAGAAAACCTTGTTGGTTGAGTGGGACATTGTCTCTGCTCTCCATGGTATGATAGGTGTCATCTCAGCAGAGCTTTGACTTGAGAAGTCTTGTGTTATCTGGGTTCTGCACCATTGATACTGCCTCCTGCGGTCCCCGCATGATCTCTCTCTTTTAAAGCCATTATATGAATGGATCGTCTCTAACGCCTATTTAATTAGCATATGTGTGGGCTACTGTATATTCGCCTCTGGCCAGGATTATTTTCAAAGAGATCAGTTCAATTTGCGAGTGTAAAAGTATAATAGATGTTTCGAGCAAAAAGTAACATCTGTGGAAAGATTTTCTCAATTCTGGTGCTAATGTGAAGCAGTGAAATAAAGAACTACATAATTAACATCGAAGTGCCTTTGAATTCTCATACTTAATGTAACTGAGCTATTTTGTAAATTTGAATAGAGTGAGGTCTTCTCTAATATGTTATGCAACAATACAAAACAACAATACAAAAGCTCTCCCTAAACAGTATGTATAAATGTGTCCGTATAAATTTAGCAGTTGAACAAAAGTAGTCACAGCTGAGATTTCTGACTGGGAATCTTCATCTTTTTTTGTGTTCTAGCTAATCAAATGTGTCACGATACACACTTTCAGGTGTCCCATCAGAATCAGAGTGGTGAGGAAATTAAAAACCTGTGGGGCTTTGGTTAGACCAGCAAGGTTATCATCATCAAAGCTGTGGTAATTAAATGGCTGAATTATCCAGGCGAGTTAGACAGAGGATATTCATTTCTGTGGATGTTCTGAGAATCTATTTGTTCAGTTTAAGTGTTATGCTGGTGGAAAGCCAGATGCTATGGCAACCTCCATATTCAACAGTCAACATAAAACTGTTTATTTGGCAAGCTATCAGTCTTTTAATATGGAATGCCAATATTTAGAGGCAAGTAATCAAGAAAGGTCAAATTTTTTCCACAGTCACAGGTACGCAGCCTAGTAACCAAGCTAAGTCAGACAAAACAAGTCTAACCGACAGCCAGCCAGAAGTTGAGGCTTGATCATATTCAATAAAATCACTTTAGTGAGCAGGATGGAATAGGTTTTTAGCTTATGCCATTGTGCCATTTCATACATTTGTTCTTCGTCACACAGTTTTGCTGCATGAAACAGCTCGGATCAAAGAGGCCTCAGATAACCACATGTTAAGCTGTAAATCAGACAAAAGCAAATTCCAATCCTCCCAGCAATATAGGTCATGGACAATACTCTGTGAGCAACAGAGCCCACAACTGTCTATCTCCACAGCAATGTTAATTTATTATAGTGTTTTCTACATAACAAGGTCATAAGCATTAGTGAGACGTTTCACCACGTGCACACACACTGAATTGTCTGTATGCTTGGCTGCTGTCACTCGATGCAACACAGGCACTGTGGCTGCATCATTTCATTTCAAAGCTAGAATTCATTTAAAATAAAATTAATGTAAATGGTGGTTCCATTACCCCCACTGCAAAACAAGATCATTTTGTAATTTCCTTCAAATGCTCCTTATTGTTTGGCTCTTTATTGATCATAACCAGACTAGGATTTCAACACAAATGTTTAATTTTAAAAGCAGACGCCCTCTTTGATTAACTATATCCTAGTTGCTGGGTGGAGTACATTAGCAGCATGGAAATCTAGATTTGCTTCTATCAGGTCAGACTGGGTTATCTCCCTCGGGCCTCTGCAAACACCACCAAGACAGTCTGACTGTCTTGACTGTCAGAAAATGCATTAACATTGATCATGTGAAAAAGGACAAGGTTTCCTTTTGGAGTGTCGTCTAAAAAGTCACTTTGTGTTGAACAAAAACACTGACAAAAAAAGATGGGGAGATTGTGTTTGAA
The DNA here is from genome assembly GCF_008315115.2 of Sander lucioperca. NCBI lineage: Eukaryota > Metazoa > Chordata > Actinopteri > Perciformes > Percidae > Sander > Sander lucioperca. The sequence goes on from NC_050174.1 coordinate 8,882,565, forward strand.
AGTTAAGTCAAAATGGATACTATTTTAATTAAAAAGATTTTGGTGGTTTTATTTAAGGATGTTATGTTAGGCCACTTTTAATCTCGCATTGCCAGACCGTCCTTCACAGCGCTGCGGAGGAGGGTCTGGCTAGTCCACACAGCATTCCTGGATAGGAGAAAAACATGCTCTGGTTTATTGGCATGTCTTTAAACCAATCACAATTGTCTTGGGCGATGCTAAGCACCGAACGGAGCCCCGCTGCAGCTGCAAAATAGTCTCGGGAAGGAACTTGTTTTGGTGGAACATGTACGTTCAAAAGTTGTTTTAGTCGTGCAGCAGAAAACTCAGATTCGACAGATAGTCTAGCTAGCTGTCTCGATTTGGCCTGCAAAGATCTGAGACGCAGTTAACCATAGTCCTCATAAATCGACCGGAGTTTAGAATGCCAACACAAAGAAAGCGGAAGGTAACGAATATCCCGTGGAATTTCCCTCTGCACCGGAGCAATCCCGGAAATGGAACGTCGTGGATATAGACTAGGCCACTTTCAGTTAGCGTTCTATAAGTTAATGCAGTATAGGAAATTAAATGCAGCCTCTCCCATATCCTCAATCTATGCTTTTCTCTACTTCCTCTACTCCACCTCCCCTCTCCCAACCCTCCTTCCGCTCTTTATATCTTCTCCACACAGCTGGCCTCTCCAGAGGCAGACACTATCCCTACCACACTTGGCATATATATCCTCTGGTTATCGAGCAGAGAGCAAAGCAGGCTCTTAACATGACTGATGAGAAAATGGGATTTTAATTCAGCTACTCAGCTGTCACCCTGTGGCCATATCTGCATGTCAGCCTTCCTTATTTAGAAACCTTTATTTCACCTTCACACGCGCGCGCACGCACACACACACACACACACACACACACACACACACACACACACTAGTCACACATGTTAACCCACAACTCTCTCACAAACAATTATACACACACGCGCTAGTCACACACGTTTGTCTCAGTCGTTTTCAGCTCCAGTGGCTAGTGTTTAAAGCTAACGTCTAAAGCAAACGTTAAAATGAGACACATTAACGACAGCCTCGTGAGTTGGCATGAGCTTTCTAAAATAGAAAGTAACGTTACGTTAATGTCTTGACTTACCTCAATTTCATTATGGAATGCCTTGAGATGTCTCTTAAGGTTCGTGGTGTTTTTTTCCTGAGATTTTGTGGCCACATTTCTCCCCATCTTTTTCCACAACACATTCCGTTTTCTTTTCCACTTCTGTGTAATGAAAGTTTTTCCAAATGTCGTTTCTTCTTTTTCTCCCAAAGACGAACCCCAGCTGGCCGGCCATCGGCCCCTTTCTCTGTGTCAGACTTAATTTAGTTTGTTGTCGTTTACGCTAACCGCAGCTGCATCTTCTAAATAATGCCCCGAGTATGGCTTGAGGAAGTGACGTCGCCTGCGTCTGCGCAGTTCGACTTGATGCAGCCCCTGAAGTGAGACACAGGAAACAGAAATAGGCCTACTGCAAAATTATAATAATAACGCGACTAAACGAGACGAAATAACGTTATAACATTTCGTCTCGTCTCGTTTTGGTCAACAAAACTGAAGAGACATTTTAGCATAGTTTTTATTTTGTAAACCACATTTACTCGTTTTTATTCGTCAACAATATTGCATTATACATTTAATTGTAGTCATCGTCACATGACCAGCATTTACATTGCGTCTCGTCTCGTTTTCCTCACGTGATAAAGGTTCGTTGACGACGATATTTAGTCATAATTTTCATTGACGAAAGCAACACTAGTGTGTGTGTGTGTGTGTGTGTGTGTGTGTGTGTGTGTGTTGGTTTCCTGGATACCCAATGAACTTGGAATTTGGAGAAGTGTGGACAGCGTTGGATATTAAACTGTGAATAAAACTAAAAGACCGCGGAAAAAAGGTTTAGGAAAAAAAGCGCTGCCATAACGCTGGCTCTTCCTTGTCTACCCTTCATAATAAAGGTCCATCTTAAATTCACTCAGCATTTCGCTAAGACAAAACAAAATAAAAGCCAATTTCTACCCTTCACAGTAAAAGCCCAGCTGAAATTTACTTGGCTCATTTCCCTTAGAGAAGCACAAAATGGCTACTCGAGGAAAGGCAAAACTGGCTTTTTAACCCCAAGATCACGTGACTAGGGGAACCGGTGATCGGTGTTTGAGTGTGTGTTTGTGTCTGCGGTGTGTGTGAAATTAGTGGTCAAAGAGGACAGAAAAGCACACTGTGAATCTTGGTTCCAGGCGGAGCAATAATAACCAATCTCCTCTTTCACTCAGGCGGCCGACCCATCGTGGCGTTATGTCAGAGATCTGAGATTTTGACAAACGAGAGGAATGTTTATGATTCTACCTCTGGTGGCTAACCTCTGACTTCTGGCGAGCAGTATAAATTAGTGGTATTGCTCCGATACCAAGTAAATACAGGGCCAATATCACTGATACAGATACTTTTTAATAATTAAGGTGGATGAATTTTCAAGACCTTCAGCCTAAGTGATTTTATGTTTTTACATTTGGATTATTGATAAGTTAAAATCCAGGACAGAATTTCCATATGCTTGTATAAATTTATTGTGTTACCACTGTATCTTACAGCCTTTTTACAAATTATACTGCTTGCCGTTGTTTCATTTTCGGCCTGAAAATATAGCCACACAGCGCTCCTCTTCCTCTCTGCCATTCTTCTGCTCTGTCTCTGTGCTGCTGGCCGCCACCGCCAGGCCTGGCTGCTCGCTTGCTTGTTTACCTTCCGCCGCTGAGTCACGTGACGGTACAACATCAAATCACAAGAGGGGGGAGGAGGAGCAAAGTGTGCCTGCTCCGCGCTGTGACACGAGCAGCACTTTAAAGCAGAGGGACTTACACAGACAAAGATGGCCAGGTCGCCTCTAAGATGAAACCGCCTCAGTGCATACTGGAGAGAAACTGAAACTGAAGTATCGATCTCATTATACTGGTATTGATCAATATCAATACCAACATTGGTATTGATATTTGAATTGATCTGCCCACCACTAGTATAAATAATCTCTCATTCAGTCTACTTGAGAGCTCCGCTGCAGCGTTGCATTGCCGCGATGGTCTTAACATTTTGAATGACAGAAAGTAAGTTATAAACTCCGCCGACAGTGGTCTCCGCGGTGGGAAGTAACATTATATTATGTACAGTATCAAACACAAAAACATTCAACAAGTACCGTGATCATAGTACTTTCACAGCAATACAGAACACACGGTCAAAATCACATTCAATGTAGCAACATTTTGCAACAGTAGCGGTTACTGAAATTAAGAACACTTAATTTCTCTGCCCAGAACTTCCTTACTGCCTAACTTGCCTCTTTACCGTTGATGTGTTTCCGTTCGTTAGGTACCACAGATGCTCCACCATCAAAACAAAACAAATCTGTTAATCACTCGTCAGTGATAACGGAAAAAGCTGATATTTCTTCAAAGGCAGCGAAGAAAAACCGCTCAGTCGAGAGAGCAGTGTACATTGTCCTTCTCCTTCTCTAGAGAAACGTTGATTTCTTCTTCTGCAGATTAAAATGGAGCACTGGTGGACAGTGTTTCAAAAGGATCCAGAGTGATCCATGTGTTACAGGAACACCAAAATAGTCCACTCGTCCAGCAAATGAAAGTATTTAATTGAAGTATAAATGTTTGACTGTGCTTCCTTCAGCAGAGATGCAATGGAGAGCAATGAGGGACGTTGTGTGGTTGTATTTATATCTCAGGTCATGTGAGCGGGGACCCCTACAGGTTTGGGAGTTTATCTGCCAATCAGAAACCAGTGTTTTGTTTCAATCTTAATTTCTCATGGAAGTGGGACTTTTCAGGCTTGTCCTTTCCCAGGTAGGCCCAGTTCCTTTGTCTGAAAAAGCGCTTCAGGTCTCATGTGGGGCATGTGGCCTTATTTTGTCTAGGAGGTCACATGTCTGAGGAGATTCTCTTTGTTTAAAGAGAATCACCCTGCTTCGGTTCCAACAGCATGGATTTAGTTAGTGGAGGTATTTTGCCGGCGTTAACGTTATTAGTGTTATAAGCTAGTATAAAGCAAACTTACATGACCACTTGCAACAGCGTAATGCTACAGCGCAATGACGACACCGCTAATGCTCGTTGAAGGAAGTTTAGAAGAGTTTGGTTGTAAATTTAGTATATCCAGCGCCGTGGTCAGAAAAGCACTGTAGAAGTATTGTTTTCCAAATAGGCGTATTAATCACCGGTAGCTGGCTGCAGACAACATGCTAGCTAAGAGCTGTGAAGCCCTGAGCCCCACCACCACAGCTGCACACAGCGATCGCACACAGTTTTTTTTAAACCTTATTGTTTACAGTTTATTACTATTGAATCCATCACGTTCAGGGGGCAGTCCTGGTTTATTTACACAAAAGTATGTTGAACGATAGCATACAGTTTACTTATGTACGTCAGCGTGCTGCATGTGATGTCTTTGGTGCGTGCGGGTCGGACAGCCAGACTCACAGAGACCCCTGCCTTTTATAGTATGATGTTATTGCTGTCTGCTAGCAACACAAGCCTTTAACGGTTACTAACAGAGTTAGTACAGTTAACCTAGGTTTACGTCCAGCTATCTTCTCTGAAGATGCAGCTGTGAATGCTTTTTTTTTTTTATAGAGAAGGCCCAATCACAGCACCAACATTGCTCTTATAATGGTACTAAATTCCTCTCAATATTGAAGTCCTGTTGTGCTGCATCTTAGTGCGACCATTAATACCTTTTATACACTCGGACTGCAGCTGCTCGAATTGTACCAAGAATCATGAATTTTGAGCACGTGACTCACCCAATTACAAAAAGCCACCATTGCTATCTATTCATGCAGATAGCTTTGGTTTAATTTGCTCAGGTTTTGAGATATCTGTCCTTGACAATTTTGCCGGTGCCTCAATACAAAGGCAGTGAATTTTATGTAGTTTGTGGTGCTCACAGCATAGGAAATTTGCATTTAAAAAATTCAACAGCAACATGTCTTCCCAAAAACGCCTCACTGCCACTCTGTATAATACACAGGCCAACCATTTTCATTGGAGCTACTTTCTACAACTAACAACCAGAGTCATTTTAAAAGTTGTTAAGTTTTGTAATGCAGTGGATTCTTTTAGTGGACACTGGACATGTTCACCTTCTTTCTCACTTCTAAAAATGTGGTTCAGATTTGATAAACTGGAATTGTGTATAACCTGCTTGCTCCTTTTTCTAATTCACTAGTTGCTTTATAAACTATTCGTAGCTGTAGAGGCTAGAAGATAGAATAATGATTTTAAAAAAAAACTACCAAAATATTACTAAGAAAAAAAAACATTTTCTTTTAAGATTTTCTGAATTTTTAAGGGGATGGACGTTACTAGTGCACAATATAATATTAATTGAAAAACTTTTATGGTGTTGCCACTGCGCTTGTCACCACATTTGTGAAATGCTGAAGATCCATTCTAAACTCTTCCTCTTGTTCGCTCTCAGTCTTTGAAGTTTTTCAGGGTCTTACTAACGCAGAGATAAAATTATTCTTTACCAAGCACAGAGCATAAGAAGATTTCCTTGTTTTGAAGATAGAGCAAAGCTTTGTAAAACTTTATGTATTTCTGATGGAGGAGTTGTTTGAACTTCATGGTATTATAATAATATATATGTATTACTATATAAGGCCATAGTTAATGGCAGTTTAAGATTGGATTGTTATATCGCATGGTGTTTCTGTTGTTTTGTCCTCCCTTAAATAAATGTGAGAACTTAACCTCAATTCAATATTATCTTTCGTTCTTAGGGTAAGATGGTGAAGGGAATGGGAGGAGCCATGGATTTGGTGGCTAGCGCTGGAACCAAGGTGGTGGTCACCATGGAGCACTCAGCTAAGGTGTGTATACATGTAAGAGTGTATTTATGTGTGCATGTGAGCTTGTATCATGCTTGTTCTAACCAGCAGAGCCTTTGCAAATTACCCCACAAGACTAATTTCCTTTCCCAGGGATCCAGGTTGCATGAAATGGCAAATTTTCCTTTCCCATGTTGGTACCCTCACCAGCATACCTTGTATCTGCTTCCTATAATAATGAGTGTGAGTGTTCTAACTGATTAAGGATAATTCTGTTAATGGATTGCTTAATTCCTTTCTACCAGAGAGCTCCAGCACATCCAAGGTTTTGCACACAAACCATCTCCTGTTTGTTCGTCTTTGGCTAATTTGAATAGAAGTCTGGCATTGGACTCAGTGTATTGGGAACAGCTGATTCGTTAGACTGGTTCTGTAGCTAGGGATGAGTAACCCCACAGGGCTTCTGACAATTGCAGTCGTTAATCCAACTGAATTGGTTTACTTTTGGAAACTCCAGACCGAAATGATGCAAGGGCAACGTAACATTCAGCATTTACAGAAGCATGCTGTTTTTTTTTGCTAATGGGAGCCTGTCTGGCGCCCAGCTATATTCCAGACGGTGCAGCAGGTGAGCATAAATTTACTGCCCTGAAGTCTGCTTTCATTCATAATGTGGAAGGGGGGAGGGGATGATGTATGATGTGGGCTTTTGAGGCAGCATCAGAGGCATTTTGATGTGTGCCTTTTCTTTAAGATGAATGGCAGGGAAACTGAGACAGACTCACTTGGAATATGTGCTGTATGTCCTAAGGGGGTATAATGAGTGTACATAACAAGCTGCATCCCTGGATATATTACAATTGAAGCTGCATTCCTGAAAGTATTAACACAGTCTGAAGGTGACTGTCCTCTAGTTAAGTTTTTGTTCTAACCAAATACCCTTTTTCTTTCAGGGAGGAAAACACAAGATATTGGACAAATGCATCCTGCCTTTAACTGGGAAGCAGTGTGTGGATCGTATCATCACAGAAAAGGTGTGTTTATTTGTTTAATTTATATATACAGGATATATATGCAATATGTACCCATCATCCCAAATTTAGAATGAAGTGCATGCATGAATGAATGTATAAGCCATTAGTCATAAACATAGGCTGCTTACTCATAGGTCCTACATAGACGGTGGCAATGAGTAAGCTATGGCTGTGCAGTACTGATGGCCTGTAAAATACCAGGATATGCGGGGCATGAGAGGATTTTGTGCAAGGAGTTTATTTAGCATTTTTCAACAGATTTTTATTTCGACATATTGTGCATATGAGTGGATACCTGTGACTTTTAAGTTAATTCCTTGTTAACCAGTTATGTTCTTGTAAAACATGAATACTCAACTACAAATACACAGGCAAAGACACCGAACTGTCTCCTACTTAAGTTTTAAAGACTTGGTCTAACAACTACAGATACTAAGCCTTTACCCTGTGGCCAAAATTACAGGTGTCTTCCTTCTGCGACTAGCTTAAGGCTTGTTTATTCTTTTAATATTAATTCAAACATCTAATTTGTTTTAAATTGAGGGCTGGCTGTTCACTTTTCAAAGTATAACAATTCCCCACCTTGCAGTCAAGAGTGATTGACTGAAACCATAATTGTTCCTATTTTACCACAGCAAATTAGTTCCCTGAATATGTCAGCGATAAGCGAAGACAATAAACCCAATGGAACACAAGTCAGACATTGTGAAGACAATGGAGTAGAAGTGCTACTGGGTTTTTGTGGTGATCGCTTTTTGGATATTTCAGGTGTACTGTGCTTTTTCCGTTTGGTGAAGGGCTCTTTTAGATCATATTCCAACCATGAATGAACTCTTTACAAGATGGAATAACTACAAGTCACACATTGTATATTTATCTCTCAATTACATCTCCCCCACATGAACAAAATATACAAAAACAATCACACTGCAACTGATAGACTGCTTTGATGCAACAGAGTGACACGGGTAGATGGAAATTACATTTATTCAATTAACACTATCAATCAGTTGATTTCAGTAAGGAGGCTTCTTATTGATTGTGTTATGGTTTGTTAATTTTCATGGTTAGGGTTGGGTTTCCCTTTATTATTTGTTATGTTGATACTCCCATCCCTGCCTCAGGGCCCTGCTTCTAATGTTGTTGATGCTTGTGCAATGATTAGTCACAGCTGATCTGCAGCTGTATGTTTTGTACTCTCTTTTGGATATTTTTGGACGCAAAAACGCAACCAACATGCCCTCTGTAGAGGTGGAGGAAGATTAAGAGAGAAGGTCATCCAGGTAGTCCAGTAGTCAAGGAGCTCAACAGATTTCAAGAAATCAAGAGATTTAGCATGAGGTTTTGGATAGTGTTGAGTAGTCTTGGTTGACACACACCTTGTACTCTGGAAGTCTTACTGCACAATCTCCCCTGGAAAGCTTATGGAGCTTAGCCTAAAGGCAAATGTGAAGAGCTCTCTTTCTGCTTGGTTTTTGAATTTCATTAGTTACCCATAGTTTGAGTTCTGCTTGGTGAGATGGAAGAAGGTAAACATTTACAGCAATAGGTTGTCATACTTGGTAGCTCATATGGGATTGAAAACCCAGCCAAATGGGACTGACCAACATTGAAGTTACAGGTAACACTTATCTTGTCGGAATAGTGTTTACAGTCGTTCAATCGTGGAATTTTCTGTTAAAGGGGACATAAGAAGACAGTAAGCAAAAGTACAGGATTGGTAAAAATGTGTAAAAAAAAACAAACAACAGTGTAGATGGCAGTTAGAGGGAATGGGCGAAGTAGGAAAGGTATGGGGGCGGTTAGAAAGAAAAAAGAAAGTCTAGAGAGAGCTTCCAGTAGCTAGTAGAGCTTAGTGCTGATGCAGTTTTTATGTTGTCTTGTACTTTGGTCAATTCTCTGTAACCCTCTTGTGGTTACTGTCTTTAGAACTCGCTCATTGAAAACATGACCTGTCAGGAGCAAAGTCAGGCAGTGTGTCCATGCTTTTTTCTCACCCTGTCTGTTCTTTTCTGCTCGACTAGCTTTTGTTGTGATTGTGCAACATTTCTCAGCTTGCAGATTTCTGTCAATATTTATAAAGGTTAAAGCTCTTTCTGCTGCCCTGCTAGCATTAGTACCACCTCCTCCTCTCCACCTTCCCCATTTTTATCTCATGCTGTTTTCTCTCCCTCCTATATCAATTGTTACTCTCTTCTCTTATTACATTCCCAGCTTTCTTTTCTTAGTAATGATTCTCTGATGTACAATGACTATCTTTTTTTTTTTTTTCCATTTCCCCCCATCTTTATTATCACCTACTTTCCTCTTATTTGTCTGCCCTCCTTACACTTTTATTACCTCTAACAACCCCCCTCACCCTCTCTTCCACTATTCCACTCTCTATCCTTCCTATACCATGTCTGTTACACTGTGAATAAATTGAAAAATATTTGTTCCTCTCCATTTGGCCATCCATCCACACCAAACAGGCATTGTCCATCTCTGTATGTTCACATTTTGAAGAGGCCCTTCCTTTGGCAATGCCAGTCTCTTTTTGTAGTTTGGACAGAGGAAACTGAGCTTTTCAAAAATGCTGACATATGACTGTCAGCTTGTCAGCCTCTCAGATATTGCCAAAATACTTCTACCTTGCAGCAATGTTAATTGTGTTACCTCCAGCTCTCGCTGTGGGTGCTTGTTTTTAAAATCTGTGTCCTGAACAGGTCAAGAAAGCTGTGTCATCGACACAGTTATTATTTGTTATTATTTTTCTATTGTCCAATCATGGTTTTTATACTCATGAAGTGCTGTTGATGATAACAGACAACAGAAATGGAAAGCTGTGTCAGTGACAAATAGTAATATTCCGTTTTGTTGCTATTAAATATATACGTGTGAACAACAAACATTAAGAGACTTGAAAATGCTGTGTGTGTGTGTGTGTGTGTATGTATGTGTGTGTGTGTGTGTGTGTGTGTGTGTGTGTGTGTGCTGTAATATAACCGTACCTCCAAAGCAAATACAATCTGCTGTGTAGTCTCTAAAACCACAAGCAATCACTAAAGATAGCTGTTATGTAACTTTAGTGCTGTGAAAGAACATTGAATTGTGTCTGTGTTGTATTATACAAAGCGATCAGCAGTGTCAGCAGGTACTGCAGAGCATCAAAAGAGGCATCTCCTCATTGAAAGCTCTATTCGTTCCACTTTTGTTTCTTCTCATTGTGGATTATAATCGCTTCACTTTGTCGTATTGTTTCCTGCACTGCTTGTTAGCCATTTTCTTAAATGTTTTGTCCTCATCTGTGCCATCTTTTCTTTTCATAATGCTTGTGTTAGCTTTTGCTATATGAATTACGCTTCATTTTCCTGCCATGTCATGTTATTTTGAGACAGGTGGAAAGAAATTGCATCTTCAAAATTTAACGTTTGAATCCACAGCCATTAGGTCAGACTGGAGTGGCTGGGGTTTCAGTCCATACTGTATTTGCCCAGCCAATTTTTGCTCATCACAAACACCTGTTCTGTATTTCCTCAGGCCTCCTTTCTTTATGCTTCTTCCCTCTAATATCATATCTGAGTGAAGTTTGCCATGACAAAACTAGTAGGCTACGCCTAGTAGAAGGGAGGCCAAAATATATAGAACCTAGAACGGAAGTACAAAGAGCCGTTCCTATGAAGATGATAGTGTCTCGTCGCATTGGTGTAAACTGGCAGGTTTCAGAACGTTACAGACTGGCACAGCTGTTATTATTATTATTATTATTATTATTATTATTATTAACAGTATTATTATCATTATCATTTGGGGATAAACACACAAGCAGGCTTTAATTTAATTATAGTTTATGCAATGTTTTGTCTTTCATTTAAAAATTTGAAACATGAAAGAAAGCATCAACCTTTAAACTTGCTTTTAAAATTGAAAAACAGACACACAATGAGCCACTTATTGCCAGTGTCATTTAACATGTGTATGACAGATTTTTGAAGTCCTCGTATAATTTAGCCAGTTATATTATATATATGAAATTAGAACGTGTTTCTCTATGACAATAATGAAGAGATAAACAATTATCTGTGATTGCCTCTGATCAATAAAAGTAACCATCTGCAAATCTACTGTATAAGGCCCCATGCTGAAACCTCTGTGAGGATATTGCCATAACATTTGTATCACATACAAAGGTTAATAATCTCACAGGACGTGGTGGTAAAATAAAAACGTATTAAAGATGTAGACACAAAACCAATTAGGGATTAATGTCTGAAGTCAAGAGCAACCTTTTTATTCATAAACTCATGGTCCGATGAATAAAATACAACAGCACAGCAGCTTAACATTTGAGCTTTTTGTTCTTTATTAGCCAACAACACCATAGATAAAATTACTTGTGGGATGTGAGAAAATTATTATTGTTGTGATCACCAGAGGAAATTCCCATCAGTAGAAAGTAAAGGACTATAAACCTGCTGGCAAGCAATGCCTTTAATAAGCCTGGTAATGGTGATCCGAAATTTGTTAACCGTTTTCAATCTCACATGATTAAAATCTTTGCTCCAATTTGTTTCTGAAATGAGAGCAACAACTGGGATTTCCAAACCAGCCAAAACATTTTATTTTCCTTCTACACAGACACATGCACAGATGCTGACATATACAATATATTCCCACAAAACCAAGCATCCTCCTTGGCACGCGTGGCCAGGATAGATGGTAATTGAAGTGTTGTCCTAAATAGTGCTGCTATGATTTGAGACCCAGGGTGACAAGAAACCTGCTGCCTCAGGCAGCATCTCTGTTGCTTCTCCATATGGTTCGGACCATTTTATACACTATGTTGCCATTTCTTTCTTTTTTTTAACCACAGTTCCCTGTTTATAAGCTTGCTCGCTTGCAGCATTGTCATTGAAATGATGAATTGTGATCATTTGTTTGCTCATCACATATGCAGTGAGTAACTTATCACTTCCGTGGCCCCTGGTGTCAGTATCTCTGCATTTTCTCAATAGTTATTTGGGGAATTATCTCCTGTTTTTAAAGTAAAAAATTATAATTTCCCATTCATTCACAGATAAAGCAGTTGGACTCATGAATTATTCAATCATCCTAATGGGGCCATAAAAGCGTTACCTGTGGCATTTTCCGTAATGACAGTAGTTATGACTCCAGAAAATTGAAATTATTTTATTGTCCTACTGTGAGTTTTTGTCTGAACACATCTCAAAATCTGCTTCTTGTAATTGATGTAATGCATTGACAGGATACTGGATGAGCTTTTGAAATTGATTTGTTGGAGGGTGAAATATTCATTATCTTTTAAATAGTGAAGTGGGCTGAATGACAGCTTATTGTTGTGACATGACATTCAGCCCACTTCTCGCCAGACAACACATGGGGTAGACTAGCAGCTTCTTAATGACTAACTCTGTAGACTGTGAAGAAAGGTGACTCAACAGTTTCACAACAAAAAAGGCTGCTTTGCAAATGGAGGCACTTTGTTTTTTAGTAGTTTGATATCAGAAACTAAGTTAGATCATTGCCTTAAGATTTACTTACCCAGCCCATTGTGTGTCAAGGTATTGTGCATTTTAAAGCAGTATCAAACTGTGAGCTCACATTGACATTACATACAGTAGCACCTGCCATATCTGCACACTGTCAGCACCTATATTGACCACCTCTGGCACATCTTTAATTGCCCTTAATCACTTGCAACACTTGTGTTATCCATAGACCCTTTCTCCTTGTGACATTCCATCTGTCTTGCTATATTGGAGTGAGATATCTGCCTCCTGCCCTGTCACTGTGTGTGTGGTTCTAATGAGCTGAGAGTCCTGACAGGCTTTGCCTGGATGTGTCTGTGGCTTAGCCCGTCAGCCCCTGCTGAGAGAAGCAACAGGAACCAGCTCAGCTGAGTGTGCCTGGCCAGTTGGTATTTAAAATTGAATCTGATTATAGTATCAGTTAACAGATATCCATGGCAATCTTTGGCTACATCCACACTAATACATTTTTGTTAAAAAACGCATATTTTTTGCTACGTTTATGCCTCGCGTCTACACTAATTCGGCGTTTCCAACCCCCTAAAACGGAGAGGCTGCTGACCCCTTTTAAGTTTGAAAACTCTGGGGTTGCATTGTAGTCTGAGTCGGCACAAACGTAGACACCCCTGTCCGTCAGTCTTATCAGTTAGGCAGGGTTTACATACAATTCCACCTCGTTGTCGGCCCAAACAAATTAATTCCTGGTCTTACTTTTCGCCATTGTTGTTCTTTCTCTAAAGTACTTTCTGTATTTTCAAATTATACACCCATGATTTTCAACTGTAGAGTAACATTAGACAGTCTGCTTCCTGTACACCAGCACACACATGCCCCGTGAATGCGAATGGTAACGTGATATGCGTTTTAAGACGTGTTAATATGGACAGAGATGATTTCTGATAGGGCGCCTAAATGCTTGGGGGACGGAGATTGTTTTTGTTTCAAAACGCCATTTAATTTATTTGTGTGACACTTTAGACAGAACAAACTGTATCACTCTAAAGTTGTACATACAGAAATGGCCCAGAATGGAAATAATAATTTTGAATCCTAAAAGAAGGCTTAAAGAGGTAATAACATGTAGGTTGCCTAAAAGTACTTTACAAGTATTAGTGTATCAGATTGATTGTTTTTGTTCTTGCAACTTTTTAGAAGGCAGAACATTAATTAGTTAGTTTCTTTAGATATATTTCCAGCGTTTGTGGTACTTTGCTCTTCATTGAAAATGATTTGAAACGTTTGGGAGGATTCTTTATGGTAATTTGCAAAGCGTTACCACCTTTCTGTCTTTTCTACAGGAGCGATGAATTGGGCAATATACAGCATTTTGTTACTGTTAGAGATGTTGAATTTGCCAGTTTTGTGTATACACCATGTGTATGTACAAATGTGTATATATGTGTGTGCAAACTTATCTTGGAATCAGATTTATCATTTTTTGCTTGTGAATGTGTCTATATTCAGAACAACTCACAAACCCCTTGTTATAGTGTTGCTGTAAGAAGTGTGATCACAGGTAAACAGAGAACTTACATTGCCATTTTTAACAATGTCAGCATAATTGATAGACGACTGTCAACTATGGTGGCTGAAGAGATGCTTCACCCTATACCCAGTTTGCTCCATTTGATAATCCAGTGTTTTTAGTTGAGGTTAATGTAAATCTGGGCATTTTTAGAGTTTCTATAAGTAAATATTGCTTATAAATATGCCTGACTATTTCATCCTTCTTCACTTGTGCTACATCACAGCAACTTCAGCACCAGGCGCAGATCTCACAGCCAGCGATGGACTTGTAAATCCAACGGATTTGTGAATGACATTTAGCTTGAATCATTCGGCAATAATGATAGACTTTTACACCTGAACGCCATTATTCTTAATTGAATTGATTTTTCTGTTATGTTTCAACTGCTAAAAAGTAGTGCCACAGTTAAAATGTAATTGCTCTCTACTTTGTAGCGGTCCAACCTCAGAAAGTTGAGCACCAATCTCAGAGGTCTTTCACCAATAATTGCAGCAATTTTGTCATCTGGATGGCCCCCCAATTATATATTTTTTGTCATCTCTTTTAGGTCACTTTATGATAATTGAAGGCCCACACATCCTTGTCTGTTACCCCAGTGACCACACATCATAGGTTCAAACCCATCTATTAAGGAAATACTCATTCTCATTTTGTCTTTGTGTCTCATCACCCACCCTCATCCCCCACCCTCATCCCTCATCTCTCTCTCTCTCTCTCTCTTTCTTTCTTTCTTTCTTTCTTTCTTTCTTTCTTTCTTTCTTTCTTTCTCTCTCTCTCTCTCTCTCTCTCTCTCTCTCTCTCTCTCTCTCTCTCTCTCTCTCTCTCTTCGGAAACGTCTCATCCTTTTTTCTTTCCCTCCCTCCCTCTCTTTCTGCCCTGTTGCCAGGCTGTGTTTGATGTGGATAAGACAAAAGGCCTGACTCTGATAGAAGTATGGGAGGGGCTCACTCCTGAGGATATCAAAGCATGTACTGGCACCGATTTTGAAGTAAGTAACAAACAGTTTGGCCACTAGGTCTATATTTCATTTTCTAATTTCAATTATCATAACAATGAGACAATTCTTCCTTGTGATTTGTCTGGTGTCTTCTAGGTGTCTCCCAACCTGAGGTCCATGCAGCAAATATAGAGGAGCATGCAATGGATCTGAATTAGCAGCCTGAGACTGGTCAAATAAGCTTATAAAACACAAATGTTTGGCATGTGAATATTAGAAGGATTTATTCCTAACTAATATTAACTGAATGGGAATCACAGGAGCCAAATGCATTGTTGCCTATGACATGATTAAATTATTAATTTTTACGGTTTGTGCAGCTTTTATCAAATAATCCATCTGAAAATTACATTAAAAATTGGGAATATTTTCTCTAAGATAAGTGAAACTACCAGTAGTATAACCAAAAATGATCTACTGTAGATCAATATTTTGTAGAAGAATATAGAGAGCTGTAATTAATTTAGAAAACAATTGTGTGCTGTACATCAGGTGATTTTTCATTCGGCACAGAAGGGAATATGTTTGTATTGTAGTTGTTCAACTTTGTGCTACACCAAGTTACAAAGAATGTCCTCGATAGATAATTTAGTTTATGATTTTGTCCATTTGCAAAATGAGGGAGATGTAATAATACGGGTCTGACTGACATATTAGGAATAATAACCTCGTCACAATGTCAAACTGTTTGATGAACTGTCTATGAAAATATGAAGTTTTAACATGTTTTACACAGGCTTTTACTCTCCCCTTGAATTTGTATATACAATAAAATACAACCTTGTGTGCTGAGTGGAACAAGTGGAATTTTATTTTATTTTTGTTTCTTTTCTCAAAATCGTAGGATTTCACTTAAAAACCAACAATAGTTAGCTTGTGTGTTCAAATTATTCATCAAATCACAATGATTGAAAGCAAATGACTGCTTGGGGAGTGATGGCTTCTGACACTCTACAGGTTAGAGCTTTCTATATATGTGTGGTGCACTTGCATTGACATTCTTGATGTGATTTCTCCACTCAAGTAGAGTGGTGCTGCCATTACCTGAGGGCTGTTACATAAATGGGGAATTTAGCCAGTGGGCTTTTGGGTTCAAGAAGATCAACTGGATTGGATCATCAAGCATAAAAATGGAAGAAAGTGACAGGAGCTTTTGCCACCGGCTGTTGGTGTTATGCCAGCACACCCCTTCATGAGTCAAACTAGAGTGGTGCCCTATAAGCCTACATTTAGTAACCTATTTCCCATCCTGGTACTGAAATGCAATGAAAAAGGAATTTTGAGAAACATGGCAGGCTTTTACACAAACAAATGGGTTAGAACGTGAACAGTGCAATAACTTACTACAAATTAAAACATGAGTAACTGTGCTTTGCTTAATGTTGACTCGTTTTCAATTTTTGTTTTATATCAGAAAATATGCGACGTAGAAATAAGCGCTGAAAATGTGTAGAAGAAAAAATTTACAATTTGAAACGTTGGAAAAAGCAAAAACAAACTGAAAAAATGGCGTCAAAAACGTCGAAAAAAAGGTTGACGGGAGGACAACACAAGGGTTAAAATGTGAATGGGTACAGTGAGTTGCTCGAGGACGGTATGGACAGCATGAAGCCATACTTACTGTACATGATGGCTGTTTTGGACTCAGGTTGGTGGAAAGCAAGCAGGGTTTTTTTTTTTTTATCTGGGCCCAATTATTGGTGCGATTTTCTTTTGCCCTACCTATTGTAACCACCCGATTAGACCTGTTTCTCTAGACTGGTTATTGTTCCTTTAATTATTGGAATATATATTTGTATGATGTGCCTCGAACTAGGAACAAAGTTAATTAATGATGATAAACCATAGTGATATTCGGTCTATGTCATGCAAAGGCTTTGCAGCAAAGCATATTATTTTGCAGCCTCTCAATGTAAGGGATGGTTATGTAAATATTGATTTTATATGACCACAGTGGTTTTATATGATCAACCCTTCCTCCTATGTCGCGTCTCCTCAGACATCAATGCAGAAACAACCAAGTGGGAAAACCAAGCTTGGCAGAGCCGCGGACGTTCGCCTAGTTTGCGCTGGATGCAGGTTTGAAATGGCTCCCGTGGGGGAAAAGGTCTATGTAATGTTCAGCAAAACACTGATGCATACCTTGATAAATATATAGTTTTTGGTAGATTATCCATCTTTATACCATTGTGACCAAGTTTGTTGAATGACTAATTTTAAGGTGCCCAGACAGCTGATTATCATCACAGTGAAAATTTCAGTTATTCATTGTCACTGGCATATGCATTGCAGTGATAATGAATAACTGCCATATGGCTCTCTTGTCATCCAAGTGCATGACCTCAGAAATGTAGCTCAGCGTAAATTCTTTCAGGGAGACTTAATAACTTTATCACTTCTCTCCTAAACTGATCAGCTGGTTTCGAGGGAGTCACTTTTCAGTTAAACCAATCAGAATCAGCCATGTATTTCACAAGCCAATCACAGCATGACATCCATGTTTTAAATCTGTTCTCTCCTCTGCGGCTTTCATTTGTCATTTCAGGCAAGAGTGCGACCCTCCTCCTCCCCTTCCACCTCCAGGCATCTTTACCCACGGCACTCTCGGTCTTCTTCCGGCTGACCGCTCCCTTCGACTCCTTCGATCCGGTCTTCGTGCCCCTTCATCGCCACCACCAGTGTCTAGACTCCATCGGGGGATATGTCTGGGTTTTTCTAACCCTTTAAAACATATACATTTTATACGATGGAGTCTAATCTCCAAAGACTATGTACAATTCATATTTTGCATATGTAACTTACAAATAAATCTTGCATATTTGCAACGAAGTTTCTCCTGATTGAAATGCTTCTAGGTAAATTGGGAACTATATTTTAACCTCAGTACAGCTTATTATCAGCCACTAGCCTTCATACTGTTCTTGTAGAGAAATTATGAAATAATACTGTAAAACCTCTGTCAAGCTGAGGATACCTGCATAATTGGCTAAAATTCCAGCCCCTTAACAAGTAGGCTATAGTAGGATCCTTTTTGAAGGGGGGTTTAATCGTTTTTTTGTTAATAAAATGCATAAAATATTCTGTCTTTAAAAAAAGGGCAACGTCGTAGTTTGAAATAGGTAGACCTATTGAGATATACTAGGCTAGCATTAAACTGCATTGTCCCAAAATATTGTGTTAAACATGCAGCCACTGTTGGGTATTTTGACCGCCAAAAACCTTCATGAGTAAAAGCGTGGATTTTGGGTAGTCTTGCCTCGTTTTGAGAAATAATACTGAAAGCTAGAATTATAAATTATACTATTTTTGTCATATTAGGTGACTGTAAAACGGAAACGTCCTCGTTACAGTGCTGCGTATTGGAAAGCTGTTGCCATTATTGATAAATCCAACGAATCTATTTTTATAATAGAGTCATCCGCCGATGTGTACTGCTCAAGGGGGTGTGGACTGGTTCTCTGTCGCGATGGTTTGTGTGTGGAGAGAGAGAGAGAGCGCGCATTCACGGTTGGCGCAGGCACCGGTCCTTGAGAACGGAGCGTTGTGCACGGCGGCAGCATGGCTTCGTCTCACGGGAGAAGCGACATGCGGTTTGCAGATTGGATGGCAAGTTTACCACAGAGCATGCACAGTACT
This sequence comes from Sander lucioperca, assembly GCF_008315115.2. Taxonomy (NCBI): domain Eukaryota; kingdom Metazoa; phylum Chordata; class Actinopteri; order Perciformes; family Percidae; genus Sander; species Sander lucioperca. The sequence goes on from NC_050174.1 coordinate 8,901,159, forward strand.
CCGCTCACCAACCTGGCTATCCCCGGTAGGTGTTTCTTTTATGTTGCCCTAATCAGGTGAGGATTATGTCCGTATCTTTCTATCCGCGCGCATTGCATGTAGATATTCTAGTATATAATAAATAAATAAATAAATAGGCTATGAGTTACAATATCAAAAACATATTGTACTGCTTTGCATACTTTGATGTTTTATTGTGTACCATGTGCAACTCCTTAAACCCAAAATATGGTTTTAGTTTCCTTGTACCTCATTAGAACAAAGGGTAAAACCTGTTGCGCAATGTGAGAAGTAACATGCGTTTTCAACAGTTCAGTTTCCTCTTGTGATGGTCTGCTGTCTCAAGGTTAAAGGCTACACAATACCAAGATGCTTTATGGCTTATCCATCTAACATTCCAAACGATGAGAGGAGCTGAGGTTAAAAAAAAACCCCACTATGAACCACTCTAAAGATTCAGAATAGGCAGATGCCTCGTGCTGCTCTGTTTTGTGTAGGACTTTGGCGTTTGTACTGTGGTGGAGGCCACAGAGGAGAAGAGACAGGGAGTGGGATGGGTTCAGTCTGTGCAGTCTGTTCAGTCTGATCACAGCGCTTCGCATAGAAAATGAACTGTTGGACCTCTATCCAATCAGTGTGCAGGTCTTCTTAAACTCCATTCAAATTGGAAATGCTGGTTGTAAAGGCCACCTCAGACTGATGGGATGGCTTATTAGCAGCCAGTTAATTCCATATCTGTTGCCTATGATTATCACACCTCCACACAAAGCGCATTCATTCTTCATTTTCTTGCATGTCTAATCCTTCATGCTCCCCCCTCTTTTTTTCCCTCACTCTCCCTCTCTCTCCATCCCTCCCTGTTGAACTATAGGATACCTGGTGTGTTTAGAGGTGGCATGTGCAGTGATGGCTTTTCAGATGCAGATAGCTTGGACCTTAGTGTCCAATGATGCGTGGCATATTACACAGGAAATCCATAGATTTGATCAAATACCGACTGAAAGACAGAAGAAGCAGGATGCCATGCATTACCTCATGCTTGTAATTTTGCTGAATCATGTGACATGTGCTGTGTTACACCACAGTTCATCCATGCCAAGCCAGCATGGAAACATGTTCTGTCCCACTTAATAAGGTATCATTACTTCTTATAATTATTCTTATTACGCGCCCTGCAGCTCAGCTGCTCTCTGTCTATCCTCTATTTGGATTCAGTTTCTGTTTTGCCATTTCTTGTGTTTTTGTGCACAAATTTGGCGTAAGGTTTATCAAGAAATACATTATAATCCACAGGAGTTTATTTTCCAACAATGACGATGTTGTGCACATCCATGTAGTTGCTGGTGCAGGACAAATAATTAATGATTAAAGAAAGTGAGTGAAGTCCGCAGTAAAGTTGTTGTGCGGACTTCACTCACTTTCTTTAGTTTATTTAGCAACAACCATGTGTTCTTATTGGAGCGTATGTCTAATTTCTTTCAAAAGCGTGTCTGATTATCTCAACCGCTTTGTTTCATCCTATCCTTTGATCAATAAAACTGGCACAGAAAAGAAACAAATGAGACAACTGTTTTATTTCCTCCACAAGTTTCATTCTTCTTCTTAGTTGAAAGAATATTATATTAACAATGTTAGATTCCTGACATACAATCCTCAGCATCCACCCACTGTTGCCTGTAATTCAGTGATGCTATTTATTTTTTAGGGAGAAAAAAAGGAAATTTCACCAGCCGATAGCCTCAATGATCCAGGTCAAAGTGTTTTGGCAATTTGGAGTACTCATGTGGGGGTGATGTGATGGCATGGTGCTCGGCTGTTGCCAAAAAGCCTAACAGTCTCCACTGTGTCTGTGTTGTCAGCATTGCATAGCAGTACTCATTGATATACATAATCTTCTATATGTTTGGCAATGAACTCATTTTAAGGTGTCATGGTGACAGAGAAGTCTTAATTAGTAGGCTATCTGGTTTTTAGGATTTTTTAATGGCATCTATTTGTCATGTTTCAAGTAATTGTATATAAGCTAATTCAGCCAAATTATCTGTGTAGGATATACAAATACTGTATATGGCTATACACACAACACATTATATTCTCAAGCTAGCATATGCGTTTGACAGATACAACAGCTGTTGTATGGCAGATATCTGTATGTACTTCTGCTGGATATCATATAAATTGTTGTGCATAAGTTTCTGTACGATATCATACAAACCCTCTCATGAGAATGCATTGCTGCTGTTGCCTTTGGCTGAGATCTACTTGGCCAGTCTCTATGTGAAAACTGTTTAAAGTACACAGTATACATAATAATAATCATGGACGATCACTTGTGCCGTAAACTGCCTTTGCCAGGATGATTAAATGGTTAGTCAGTTAATTTTTAGTATTATTGTTTGTGTAACCAGGGGAGACAATTCAAACAGATACATTTTCACAAAGGTATAGGAGTTAATAGCCCGAAGAACATTGCCATTCAGTCCATCATGTGGACTGAGGTGGTGGTGGACAGGTGAAGTGCCAGCGAATCTAAGCAAAGCTCCATATAGTATATATGTAGCATACCGGTAACTTACAGGCAATTAAATATTAAGTACAGTGGAGACATTTTATGTACAGAACAGTGTATGTAGTAGTGTAGTGTTATGTAAAAGTGTTTTACATAAAAGTTAAAAATGTAGAAAATATAAATACAAATAAATAAGTACTTGTAAAAAAATAAAAAGTATAGTGTGTGGTAAACTGTTAGTCAACAATGGGAAATGCTCCATCTTTGGATTTTTACTTTTGTTTTAGAATGGATTGAAACATTTGTAAAAAAAACAAATATATATATATATATATATATATATATATATATATATATATATATATATAAGGGGTCTGGAGGTGGAGATATACACTTGTCTATTCATGCAGTGCTTTAAAAACAAATATGGAATCTTGAAATAAATTATTTATTTAATTAGAAACCAATGAAGGGAGACCAGCACAGGGGAAGGGATGGTCTCTGTACTTGCGGGTGCCTTGCTGCAGGCAAGACAAGGCCAACTGACTGACTCCCACACAAAGAGTTACAGTAATCAATAGGTGAAGAGATAAAGGCATGTCTCCAGGTCCCTAAATGAGGGAAACTATTTTAATTTCTCAGTAGTTAGGTAGAAAAACCTGCTACCTCTCTCTAGTTGGAATTTGAAGGGTCAGCAGGTTTCAATGAGCTGCATATTTTCAGTGTAACCAGGATAAAAAATGTTACAATTTCAACAAATAGATCCCACTGAAAGCATATTTTGTAAAATATAAAATGGGCTCTAAAATGGAACCGTGTGGTGCACCACCGGGAGACAGGTGCAGAGGAAAACAAAAGGTTATCAATCCTATCCTAATCAATGTTGTAGGTAAGAGGCAAACCACATTTTACAAAATTGATCGTTCTTTTCTCTTCAAATTGTCTCAAAGAGCTCCAACTGAATTCAAATTGCATGGTTTTCAGAGTCCAAAGACACCAATTAATTATTTGTCACCCTGAGGACAACTGACTCAGTGCTGTTGAAACCTGACTGAAATGTGTCCAGAAAAAAGAAGACAGGGTTTTTTTTTTTGAAAGTAATGAGTTGTTTATTTAAAGTTATTACAGAGTTAAAGAGTTGTTTGTGATGCTGTGACTTGTGACAGCACAGCAGCCAAGGGCATTGTGGTTGTATCATTTATTATATAAAAATGGTACATATTTTCATGCGCATAATTCTGCCAGTCCTCTGCTGGTCAAAACCACCTTGTTTGTGAAATAAAAACAAGGTTGCTTTTAGACATAACTCAGCTCTCTATGTTTGATCCCATATGTCACTTTGGTCTCACACTGTGTCAATTGAGTCTACAAGTCAGACGACCTGAGCCAGTTTTACCTATGGCTAATTTGGGAAAAGGTGATGGGATGAGCATGAGAGGAAAGAAAGGGCTAGTGGTAGCAGATTAAAGATGGAGGTCATTACAGGGAGAGGACGGAAAGAGGCAGGGAGTAGTTATCATTTTCCTTTCCCCAAGCTGATCAGTGGGGAGACATGGTGGGCTGGTTTTCTGTGGCTATTGTTAGATCTGCTGGGTGAGCGCTGCAGACTGCCTGGCTGCACATTCGTCTGACTGAGGTAGTCAGCAAAGGTGTGCTGCCAGAGATACTGTGAACCTGTTTCTCTGTGGTTCTCTCACCATGAAACAAGCTGGAGGGAAGGGGATGGCTGTCAGAGTTTCCTTACCATATTAATTAAACTGGATTTTGAGTATGGGTGTAGGCGTATGAAGTGGGGTATGTGCTGACTGGTATGAGCATGTATCCTGGCGGTCTGTTATTTATATTAATTAACTATGGTCTGCTTATTTTTAACAGGCTAAAATGTTTACATTTACTCTCTGACACCTTTTCTTTCTGTTTTTTTTTTTAAAGCTCCATTCATGAATATTTGGCAACTAAGTGGCAGGACAACTCCAAAACAGGCCTACAGACAAACTGTCCCAAAATATTATTCCCCTTATAAATGTGTTATTTATATCCATACCCCTTTCACAAAGACATAGTGATTTGTTTCAATGTTAATATAAACAATATTGATCAATGTAGCTTTAAAGAAATAGCATATAGCTTAAACAAGTTTGAAATGGGACAAATTTTATTTTTGTTTTTTGATGAAAAAAAACTAAAAAATGGATATATTATTGTAATGATTTGGCCAAGATATAATCAGCACATGCATTGTGACCAAATTATATACAAATTACTTTCAAGTATCAGACAAAATTAAGTACTTAATTAAAAATTAGACAGTGGGTTGTATCTACCTAAAATTAATTAATTTGCTATCAGAGAAATTGCATTTTGTTTGACTTCATTCAAAGCTGACAAACTACTGGATGGGATAAATGACTTTACCTCACAGATACTAAAATGCCCACACAGAGCCAAAGTGTCAGGTTTACATGAGAGGGCTCAAGGGAGCCATACTTAACCTCTCCAGAGGTAAGAAATGAATAGCATACCTTAGGCCAGGGGGAAAGGGTGAAGGCAATTGTATTAACTTAAGATGGCCTCGCAGGCAATAAAACAAATCCGTTGCAAAAGAGGCATCTTCAGTCTGCCGGCTCCCTCAGGGCAGAGGAAAAGGCCAGCCCAGGACTTTGAGAAATTAATCTGTCCATCAGTCCCTTGACTTGACCATTCTGCTGCCACTTAAGCCCCTGAACAAAGAGGATAAATGGTATTAGATGTCAGGATAAACACTGGTAGAGCTAGATGCTTAAAGGGCAGGAAATCTGCCGGCTTAAAAGCCATTATAAAACAGGATGTGAAATTCAAAACAAACAAAGGAGAAGAAAATAGTTTGGTAGAGAGCGAAAGACAAAGAGAGAAAGAATATTTGTCCTAGAAAAATGAAGCAATGGGTGGTAAAGAGGTGGGAATAGTACAGCTATTTTCTGTAATGGATATGCCCCTGTAAGTCACAACCAGCCTTACATCTCTGTTTAACTCCACTTAAGGTTGACCAAAGTTCTTGTGTTTGACCAGACACCAATCTTCTGTTACTGTTCTGCGGATTTTACAACTGACAGCAAAGTATTGTGGTATAGCTACTGATACTCATAACAAACCATCTCAGCTTTTCAATTTTATAATTTTCTTGAGTAAATCTTTTCTCAAAATATCCAAGATATGGGCAGAAATGATGAGATATGGATTATCCACATGGCATAATTGCCTCACCACTGGCAGTTAATTGAGTTTTCCAGCAGGAGGACATTTATCTTGATTCTAAAAGTCATATAGTTCAGCCTCATCGGAAATGTATGTGCTTTGTGCTAGGGATGCACCGATCCGACTTTTTCAGTCCCGATACTGATGCCTGGGCTTTGTGTATCTGTCGATACCCGATACCGATCCGATACCATTGTTGAATTAATAATACACTCTATACCTTCCTTCCACCATGTGGAAGAGACTAAAGGCACCAGACCTTCCTAACTAAACATTACTTTCCTAACTAAAACAAAATAACATAGATGTAATGTATTGAATTCTTATTTATTTGTACACTCAACTCTTCCAGCATGCGACACATGTGCGACAGAGGGAAAAAAACTAACAAAACTGGATCTGGACTATTTTGTCAATATCGGGACCGCTATCCGATCTTAATATCGGATCGGTGCACCCCTACTTTGTACACACTGCCACTCGAACAAGATGGAAGAGAGTAGCAAGGTAGGAGACAAAGTAAGACTGGAGCGAGTTGATCTGAAGTTTGAAGAATAGAGGGCTGGAAGGAGCAACACTTGAATTACTACAGCATCATAACAGAAAGATCCATGCAAGGGAAGTGTAGAAGAGAGAGGATGGGGAGTATGGAGCTTATATTTATCTTGCACATGTATGCTTTTAGTATCATCAGCTCATCTCCACCCTGTTACTTTCGAATTTCCTTGTCATTTCCTCTTCTCTCCCTCCAAAAATGGAGTCCATGGTGAGCAGTAATGATTTGTCATGAGAAAAAGGCACAAACCACCAGTGGTATCTCTGAATGGGCTGGTCTCATTCAGTCAGAATGACTCAGTTACCACAGGTCAATTCTGAAAGGGAACAGTCATCACCCACCACCACTCAACCTCGTCATCATCATCAAGTGAATTGCTGTGTCATTATCATCTGTTTTTCTTTTGCGCTCTGTCTCTCTTTCCACTTTCCTCACATCTTCTTTACCCCAGTGATGTGTTTATGCCGCTGATGTGAGGGAAGAAGAGTTCCCACAGTTCAAAGCTGTCGTCCATTGTTATTCAAGGATTTGGGTATTTGCAGTACATTGTTATGAATGTTTACTGAATAGCATAAGAGTAGACAGTGTGGATGTTGTTTACAGTAAGCAGCTCATTCCAAATGATTGACTATGGCCCTTTAAATCAATGTGATCAGATACAACCAAGCATAAATTACGATGCAGGCCTTTACAAACAAATTAGGTGTCTTTTTTTGATTGAGAGGGAAAGGTTTGTTAATTTTGGTTGAAGCCACGAGGGAAGCAGTAATTTGGATTTCCTTTAGTAACCTCTGTGGTATTGATTACAGTCTTAGTTCATTTCTGGCGGTTAAACATATTAAGAGAGGATAAAAAAAACGTGTAAATATTCTATACTGTCTAATAAATGTGGTGTTTTAGTTCCAGTAGACAAGAATAAAAAGGGAAATGACTCAAGTCTGAGGCACAGTGTTGAGATTATTTGTAAATAGTTGTATAAGGATGGGAATCCGTTGTCTGCACAGTTCATTTCAAAAATGTTTCCTCACATTTCCAAATTAATTTGTTGCCCTTGAGACATGGCACAGCATTAAGGTAGAGCAAATTAGTTCATAACATAAACTATTTTTAATCATGTTCAAAGTTCAGGTACTGCTCTGCACAGCTTTCTCTGCAGATTCTTATAGATGTTCTGCACACGTGGCAAAATGTTTGGTCCTTCAGTCTCTGTTTTTCTTCTCTGCAGTAAAGCATAATGCACAGGGATTCTGTCATACATATTAAAGGAAATGCTAGTTAGTAATGCAAAAACACGATTCCATATGGGTGTTCAGCTTTCATTAAAACCTGCTAAGATATAGTGGGTTGCATTATCCCATGGGATTATTGAATTGAATTTATATTAGCTAAACTTCTTTCCCTAACATATGATGACAGTAAATATCACAAGAACCACATCCTAATTAATTGTGCAGCAAGGTCCTCTGCTATTTAATGGAATAATTGTTTAAGAATATGCTAGTTTCCGCTTCTCAAATGTGAGGAATGTTTTTCATTGATTTATGTGATATTAAATTGAATATCTTTGGATTTTGGACTGTTGGTTGAATTAAAAACGAAAATTGAAGGCATTAACTTGGGCTTTAAAGTGCTCATATTATGCTCATTTTCAGATTCATAATTGTATTTAGAGTTTGTACTAGAATAGGTTTACATGGTTTAATTAAAAAAAAAACACCATCTTTTTGTTGTACTGCACATTGCTGCAACTCCTCTTTTCACCCTGTTTGTTGAGCTCTCTGTTTTAGCTTCAGAGTGAGGCATCACACTTCTGTTCAACCTTTGTTGGGAGTTGCACATGTGCAGTAGCTAGGTAAGGACTACTAGCCATTACGTAAGAAGCAGAGTATGAGGGCGTGCCACGCAAGCATTATAACGTGTGTTACAAAGTGATGCATGTTCGTCACGGAAGTAAATGCTGGACTACAATAGAGCTGTTTGGAGCACTTTGTGAACAGTGTTTTCTGTTGGAGATGGTAAGTCCCTTTGGGGTGGACTTTGGGCTTTTTCACTTTGTAAACCTATAACATGCACAAAAAAGATATGCAACACTATAAAGGAAAGGGAACAAGCCAAAAAGCATAATATGAGCACTTTAAGAAATTGTGATTGGGTGTTTTTCATCATGTTTTGACATTTTTAATAAAGAAAATAATTTTGTGATAATAATGATGTTTTGTTGCACAACCTTCAGAGCCAAAGAGAAATCTTTCTCTGCAACAACAGCATAGCCAGCTGTTGCGACTAGTTAAGGTCATACTCTGTTACAATGTGACCCTGGTGGTACGATTCAGCCTGTAGAGATGCTTTTTGCCACTCTGCCCCAGGATTCAGCTGTCTACCCTGCTTATGGTCATTCTCTGGGCCGACTGCGAAGACCTGGCGCCGGAGTATAGCTGAAGGTCAATTTAGGCTGTGTGTGTGTGTGTGTGTGTGTGTGTGTGTGTGTGTGCGCGTGCATGCGTGTGTGTGTTGGTTGAGGAGGGGAGGGTGTTTGTTTGATTGAGGGAACATGATGAAGAGACAAGAGAATGATAACTTGATTGCAGTGATGAGAGCAGGAGCAAGATACTAGAATTACTGTCAGCCTAATTTGCATAACATATGCATATACACACACACACACTTACTCTTGCCTCATTTCAAACAAGCATGGAAGGGCACAAGACCCTCAGACCTAACATCACCAATGATCGATTGCAAGGAAATGCTTACGTGTCACCTAGGAAAGCATCAAAATATTGACAGACTTCCACAATCTGTCCAGTGTTATTTTTACTGCCATTAATGGGATGGGATTTTTCTCGAACCGAATGATAATAAAACATATCACTTTCTCACAAAATAGCTGTATTAATCTATTCAAGTTTCTATTTGATCTGCTTATCTACATTTCTGCTGCCATTCCAATGGCAGTGAATGGGAATGTGTTTGTAAGGCTAAAGGCACTGAAAAATTACATTTGAAAAATTATATTATATCTTTCAGTTTCTTAGTATACTTCAAGGAACAGCTTTCATCAGGACTACTTTCTGCAGAAGAAATAGATTTACGAATCTTTTTATATTTTAGTGAGACAATAATGAGCACCACAGTTGGCGTGCTAGAGTTGTAATGGTAGGTCAACTTATTTATAGCCCATACATCTCAATGCATGCAGTATCTCAGTGACCCTGTCTGGTAAAGGTCTATCCAGTTCTGCTTGTAGAGCAATGTGTCCTTTATTCAGAAGAGGGTGAAATAGCTGAGATAAAATTGAGAAATATGATTAATTGATTTATTGAAAATACATTCAACATTGTCTGATTTTATTGATGAAGAGATGTCTCTCTAGGATATTATTATTAATTTGGGAAAAAGTTGGTCTGAAATAAACTTTTCGTTCGAATTCAAATATAATATAACAATTTTATTATATGAATATGATGAAACAAATTGAAGGATCCTATTATCTACAAGAAAATACGAAACACATTTGCAAGTGTGGAAGACCTGCGAAAGGTAGAAATGAGCCTTTCTGAGGGGTTTAGAAAATCTCCAAGGGTCTGAAATTGCAAATTGAGTCATTGAGGACTAGACTAGACCAGAAAGTTAGGATCAGACCGGCATCAGGTGCAATATAACAACTGAGTAACTCGATCTGCTGAGGAAGACCATGAGATGTTGTTGAAATCTTTGCCAACAATAAGTTAGTTGCTGTTTCCAAGGTCAAGAATGAACTTTAAAGTTCACACTGAGATAACTTGTTTAAGACTTTTTGAGCTAATATACCAAAATGTCCAGGCAAAACGTAATGGGTGTACAAAATAGTTAAAAATGACCAATGGACAATTGCACTATATAAAATATGTACCAAAAGCTATATAAGAAAATATAAAATAACAAGCACAACATTGTTCTCTGGGAGCTATATTCTCCATGAAAAATATCAGTGGTGTGTGTGAGCACAACCTTTCCTGTTATCTGAGTTCATAACTTATGACCATGAATGCTGATATTCAGTCAGTGTTTTTGCCATGGCACCGGGCTGTTTTCCAGGACTGACCCCACTCTTACACCTATGTCCCACCACATATTCTACAGAAAACCTGCAGCAGTCAATATCTGCATGCAGACTCATGTTTGTGTCTTCCCAGGTTCCCATGATTCCTTCAGTTTTTACATCGATGAGGCGTCTCCAGTTGGCCCCGAGCAGCCGGAAACGGTGCAGAACTTTGTTTCTGTTTTTGGGACGGTGGCTAAGAAACTAATGAGGAAGTGGTTAGCTACACAGACTATGAACTTCACCAGCCAACTGGAGGCTGGGATCCGCTTCTTCGACCTGCGCATCTCCACCAAGCCCCGTGACCCCGACAACGAATTGTTCTTCGCCCACGGGCTCTTCAGTGCCACGGTCAGTAATGAGTTTGGGTGGTTTTTGATGTGATAAATACTTTTGCAATGCTTGTGGTTGCTAAGTGATGTACATATTATATGTGTATGTGGCAGCATTTTAATGTGAGAGTGCAGACTGAGAGCATTCAAGTAGGCTACATCACAATCATTTTTGTGCCTATATTTTGTATCATTATGGCATGAAAGAAATTATGAATACGTGTATTGTTCATATTTGTGTTTTTTAGGTCAGAGAAGGTCTTGAGCAGATCAGCAGTTTCCTGTCAGCTCATGCAAGAGAGGTTGTGTTCCTGGACTTCAACCACTTCTACGGTGTGCAGAACCTGCACCATGAAAAACTGGTGGCCATGTTAAAAGAGGTGTTTGGAGACAAACTCTGCCCAGTCGTCTTCGCTCAGGAGGTACTGTCGAATTGAAATACACTCAACACTTCACAATGAGTAGGATTAAAATGCAATTAAGTGACCTAGAAGATGGCCTCAAACATTTATTTCAAAAGCTTCTTTCACCTTAATAACTCTTGATTAAAACAGAAAACAAATCAGACACATTGTGTTTGTGTGTGTGTGTGTGTGTGTGTGTGTGTGTGTGTGTGTGTGTGTGTGTTGTTTTCTCAGCATTGCACAACAGTGATTGCTGTGTTTTGAACTCTTGAGATGCACAATAATGGTGATCACACCCCTAATCATTGGTACTTTTTTCATAGTATGCCCTATTGCATAGAAGTTGAGTAGAACTTGTTTATTTAACACCCACCACCTTTTTTTTCTTTTGTCACCGCTTACCATCTCTCCCTCCTGGTCCCCTGAACACACACCTCCCTCCATCCTCAGGTGTCTCTGCAGTATCTCTGGGAGAAGGAGTACCAGGTGCTTGTCTTCTACCACCACCCCATGGCCCTTGAGGTGCCCTTCCTGTGGCCAGGGCAGATGATGCCCTCTCCCTGGGCCAACACCACCGACCCAGAGAAGCTGGTTCAGTTTCTCCAGGCGTCTGTCACTGACCGCAGGTCAGCCTCTACCTTTAGTCCACTGTGGGCACACCTTAATGCATGAGGTTAAATGGGACGAAATCTCTGTACTTTGTCATGTGGGGTAGTAGCTCAGTTGGGTTGGGAACCGGAGGGTCGCTGGTTCAAGTCCCAGTACGGACTAAAGTACTCCTTGACAAGGCACTGTAGTGCATCCGCAGTGCTGGTCCAGCACTAGCAGCCAGTTGGGGGGGTACGGCCACTCACTCTGACATCTCTCCATTTGTGCATGAATAGGTCCTGAACGTGTGTGTGTGTATTTCAGGCCTGTGTGTAGTGACTTCTAACAAAACAGAGTGTAAATTGTAGTTTCCTCACTGGGGATCAAGAAAAAGTATAAATTAAAAATTAAAATGAAATGAAATGTCACCCATGCAAGTGATCCAACCATGATGTGTGATGATGATTTTGATTTATTGTCATAATGCTCATACTTTGCTATATACTGTAGTTAGTGCAAAATTGCCAATTAAGGGTAAAATGTACAAGTTATTGCAATCTCTGGGCTATGCGACACACATCAAAGGCTAACTTGTAAACAATACTAGGTTGACCTGTGGTATATGGCTGCATGGTGTATGGTCAATGTGTTATATTGTGGCTGTAACTTCATCACTCACTACTTAGTAAGTCAGAGAAAGACTTCCACGTTTATAGGTCTGGACACTCATTGCTGCAGTCCATCCAACAAGAAGATAAAACCACATTTTTTCCCCTATAAAACTCATTCATACATAAATTTAAAGGAAACTGCTGACAGTAATGGTAAAACATATTCTTAGAATCTGACATAAATTTGCATGTGAAATGTTTGTGTCTATATTTTTTCTATATTTTCTTTGTGGTAACTTAAAGCTTTAGTGCGTAACTTTTTGATATTAATAAACGCCCGTTACATTCAAGCCATTGCCAAATGAGTTGCTACAAAGCTAATTAAGACTATTACCTCCACACAACTCCGTCTGTATTTCTCAGTATGGCTATGTTCAAAAGAAACTTCTGAAGAGTCCATCATGTTTTTTAATCCTCCGTGCTAGCAACTGCATGGAGGAGGAGTGGAGGCGCGTGCGCCATCACGTAAGGCTTGTATCATGTGGACGCACTGACAGTTTTGTTGTCATTACTTAGAATTCCTCATGGGGGCGACAGAAACTACGCACTATAGCTTTAAAGTAATTAAATCTAAAGTAAGGCCAAGTGTATTTATTTATGTAGCACCTCTCTGCAGCAGATGTCTTAAGGTGCTTTACATAACTAGATAAAATGCAAAAAAAATACTAATAAATATACAGCAAAAATAAATTGTAAATACTTTGATGTTTAACCTGCAGGAGAAAGGGGACCTTCTTTGTCTCCCAGGTGGTTCTAACACCGAAGGCCAGCACTGTGATGAAGGGCGTGGCTAGCGGACTGAGAGAGACAATCACTGAAAGGTGTGTACAACTGTTTAGGTGTGACAGACTTACAGAAATAATAGGAAAAATATTTTATGTTTATGTTCAGTATAACACTAAGACTGGATAAGATGCAAGGTTAGCACCATAGGTAGCACACAGTATTATTCAATATATACACAGGCACTACGGAACCAAACACCACAACACCTTAGGTACCAGAGGCCACAGAAATGACATGCCCAAAATAACTGAAAACAAAGAATAATGTGCGCACACACACACACACACACACACACACACACACACACACACACACACATACACACATAAACAGTCATTTGTGAGTCATCTTAGCCTTTTTTAAATACATCCACATGCATGTTGGTTTCTACAGGTACCCCCAGGCGTTTAACACTGACCTCATTAAAGTTTTTTTTAACAGCTGTCACAAACCCGAGGCGATCCTTCTCATCTTTCTCCCTCTTTCTTTATCTCCCCTTCTCAGTTCTGGTTCAGGATTTTCTTTTCCTGATTTACCCCCAGGTTTGTCTGTATACTCGTAATGTCACCAGATTGTTAAAAGCCTCAGCAGCAAGCCATCCATTTTCCTGACATGAGTTATTAATTTGGTAACTCCACTATCAGCCATTCTCACCAGGCGTTTGGTTACTTTGATGTAGGCATCCTTCAAAATTCCACCTATTCGTTTTGCCACACAGACTGTCAGCGTAGGACTTGACATAACAAGAAAGCGAGCGTATAGACTTTTGCCAAGCAGAAAGCTGGGTGAGGCATCTGCAGGAGTTACACCCTCCCCCTGGTGCACGGCTCACATAAACATGTCCAGCAAGTGTTCAGTGTCATTCTCACAGCTGGTGTCTGGCTTGCAGACATCCCATGCTGCGTCACAGAGATCTTTTATCACTGCGCGTCCCTCTCTGTGTTAAAACAGCCAACCATGATTCATCCCTTCTTTTACTCCTCTCTAGATCTTTTGTGATTTTATTTCCCCCTCTTGGTCTTTCCTCTAACATGTGTCTGTGTGTGTTTCTCGTGCGTCCTCTCAGGGCCTTACCAGGCATGATGCAGTGGATCAGATCACAGAGACCCGGGGAAAGCGGCATCAACATTATCACAGCTGACTTTGTGGAGCTCGGGGAATTCATCAGTGCCGTCATCACCCTCAACTATCACATGGACGATGATGAAGATGACGCCACCTGAGAGCCCACAGGGGGCGTCAGGGAGCACAGTCACCACCACTACTGCTAGAGGCTTGGTCTGTGCTCTCACTCTTTTCTCTTTGGCATTTATTTCAGGAGGGGAGCAGCACTGCTCTTCTTACCTTATTTAGGCCTATAGTGAATTGAGAGCTTAAAAGGCAAAAGAGTGTTTAGGTAAGAGAAGTTGGGATTGGGAGAAACAACACTAGTGTTTGGTTGGAGCACGCAGAGAACGAGGTTTTGTTTTGTTTCCTATGTTGGGGATCAAAATACTTAATTCAAGTGAGATGTTAATTTTCTTTATTTCCTGTGCTGTAGACATAACTGCTTTGTCCATTGATCAAATGTACTGTTTTCAGGTATCACTTCACCAAGGGTAGATTTCTCACAGCATATCAACTTTTTGCTAAATGTATTCGTACATAATTTTTTTTGTACTCTAGTGACAGTTTTTTTCAAAGATTCTTTTAAAATAAGTCTTAAACCGCTCAAATTGTAGCTTGCTGTTCGTCAAAATCTGTCCAAGAGATGTTTTTTATTTATTTACAATATGCATCCCTGATCAGATCACTGGGGGTTGTTTCTGAAAAACTCTTTGAGCAGAATGTGTTTAAAAAGTGTTATTACAATGTGTTCACCCAATACATCAGAAGAAGATGAACCATTTTCCATATGTTTCCTCAGCAGTTATCTCTCTAGGGGCTTTCTCCCAGTAATAATCTCCTCTGAAGTCAGCTTGCAGACATTGATCAGACATCTTTGTAAATCGGTAAGTCATTGATTCACTCATTCAAAAGCATAGAGAAATAGAGAGCAAGAGTGCAGCTTGGCTAGCAGAGAAAAATTTACCATTCACGCCATGTGTACTTTATCTTATGTGCATCTAAACTAAACAATAGTTTTAACTATGTCAGTGTGTTTCAAATTTCAAGACCATGATCAGCTGTCGCTGCAAGGTACCTTACAAAAAAAATAATTTCTTTAAGACAGCTAGAAATGCAATCAATGCTACTAGTCATTTCTAATGCTTAGGGATCAACCGTGACAAATGTATTGGATTTTGTGGTGGGTGCTGAGTCGTGATAGCCAAGTATAAAAATACATCTGGGTACAAGAGTGTATCCACTATCTGTGTGTGCGACTATACTTACTGCTGTAGTGCAGTTTATATATATATATATATATATATGAGTCATCATGAGATGTATCTCAGTGTTGTGTCTTTCATAATCACAGGTCATAAAGTTGCTTAACACTCACTCACAGACCCTTTGTATTTCAAGTCAGAAAAGGCTAAACATCATAATTTGAAGTCAGGAAGTCTTGATGTAACAACAGTGCTTTGACACTTGGAAAATAATACAATAAATGTTTAGTTTAATATCTAGCTGTAACTCTTTGGTGTCTACCTTATTAGGTGTTTCTGAATGATACTAAATACCTGGATTTATGCTATATCATTTAGTACACTTTTAATTTATGTTTAATGGGTTTCCTTCTATACTCTGCAGTATTTCATTAAAGATGGAAAAATACTTCGAAATGGCACCCAGAAAGATAATGGGAATATTTTATTGCAAGGTTTTATGCATAATGCATGAAAACAATCACATACAAGTCAAACATCTACACACCTTATGATCAGTGTGGCATTTTCTACTGAGAATGTATTCTGTAAAGTAATGTACAACCAAAACAGAAAACTCAACTCTTTGGATTTGTGAATGTATGTGTCTTGTGAGTAACTGTGCCATTTCTATAAAAAAGTCTCATGTGATCGATTGACTGAGTATCAGCTAGAAAGTCATTTTTTGTATTGTGCGCTTCAATGTTGAGGTGAGTTCAAGTTTTGGAATTCAGACGGTACTTATGTCACTTCAGTGTGGTTTCATTTTAAAATGTTTTATATCGTGGAAAGTTTGTACATACTGTAATTGCAAATAGTACACTGCCAATGAATTGTACATTATTTAAACTATTGCAGAGTCATTGATAATAATTTCCTAATATATACCTTAACTGAGCTATCATAATGCTTCTTCTTTTTCATAATTTCAGTTTTGTGCATGAACCAAACTGTTCTACATATACTACCTTTTGTTTTTTTACCAACAGTGTCCATTAGGTATGTGCATATACTAAATTATTTCCTGTATATTGTTCTTAACAGCATGGGTGTATCTCAGCTGGAAATGTTTAATCCTTTTAGACACATCTCCAAATTAATTCTTTTTTTTTGATGTTGCACTGCTACTACCACATACAAATGAAGAATGAAGCCACACAAATGAGCAGATTTGAAAAGGCTTGCAAATTGTGTTGTAAGAACATGTGTTTCTTCCCTGGTCCAAACTGTTGTCATTGCCTTTATGTTCTGGTGTAAAAAGAATCCTTTGCTGTTGTAAAACTCACAACAACTTGTACAAAAATGACTGTTCTAAGTGGAAACATCAAATCAAATAAAGCTTCTGTGACTAATGAGTGACTAAGTGAAAAATCATTTCATTACCAGTTTCCGGCTTGTTGAGTTGTGATTGGTTAGTTAGTTGCTTGATTAAAATAAATAATTATTTAAGCCATTATAATACAATTGTGATTTAATTCAATCACTAAATTGCAGTACTCTAAATATAAAGTAGGTTTTCAGCTTTTATGCTAACAACCCAGTATTTTTATTCCCTTTCTGGGCAGAGAAGCATCCTAAAATCATCCAGTTTCCAGGGTGATGAGGATGGAGGTGGGTGGGCGGCACTCAGGGTGACCTTACTGAGGATGTGTTTTGTAATTCAGAATCTGCCGTTCTGCAGCCAGGTGTTGCTCTTGAACAGGAAACAGAGTGTGGCTCGTGTGTGTGTGTGTGTGTGTGTGTGTGTGTGTGTGTGTGTGTGTGTGTGTGCATCTTACTGTAGATACGACGTCTTGTAAAAAAACTAAATCAGTATTTTGTTGAGTTATTCTAACCTTCTGTCTGTGACTCATACAAAAAGCACGTAGCTGTTTGTAACAATGCACTAAATCAAATGGTATGTTCTCATATGCCGTTTTACACTTATCAACACAGGGTTAATTGACGTCATGTCACACACATGCACACATAGGCTACTTCTCTGGAAGCTGCCCAGTACAACATCAGTGTAAGTGCTTTGACTGCTTTACACATTATAGTAGTTGAGGGAAAGAAAGGGCAAAACTTATTCATTTCCTTTGAATAAGGATACGATTCTTTAAATCTTCCCATCATGTGAGTTGTATTTGGTTTTTGTGGCTTATTAATGTGCTTTATTCCATTTGCTAATGGACTGCGTGTCATTATTAATGCTTTTCAAGGGAAAGAAGAAAGAAAGAAAGAGAAATGTATTGAAACAGTCATTTGCTGGAGGAATGAGAAAATGCAAATGCTCATTGTTATTGTGTGATTATGCGTGTGCATGTTTGTGTCTGTCTTTCTCTGTCACTCACACACACACACACACACACACACACACACACACAGGCAGGCAAACACACAGACAAACACATAGATGAGGAGGAGGAAGAGGTGTGGGAGGTAGAGATGGATGATGGCATTCAGACGTTTAAATGGGGGCAGTAACCAGATGCACAGTTTCAGAAAAGTTTGGCGTGTGAGGAGGAGGAAGAGCAATTTCACTAGCCACGCTTTTGTCTAGTTATAGGGGGTACACGACACTGGCAATTTGTCTGTCAATAGAAGCTACACAGCAATCTACAATATCACAGTGAGAAACATTAAAAGCAACATAAAAGGCCGGGATACACAGTTTATTATTAAAAGTCAACAAAGATAGAGTCATTATCGGGTACAGAGGGGAAACTGGGAATTGGAATGATTCTTTTAGTCAGTCAGACATGAAAACAGCAAATGGACAAAAGGAGGCACCAACACTCAGAAAGAGAGAGTTCATGTTGCAATCATGTCACGCTGTCTGAAAGGGCCATCCGTCAGAACTGACCACTGGTGATCATCACCACCTGTTACCTATAAAATCATATAGTTACATAAAACCTTAGCACTATTTTTACTTTCTCTATATTAAAATGGACATCCTTGTTAATGATGCCAAAATGCATCACAATAATTTGCTGAAGAAGAATTAATTTTGATCTACAGTATGTCAGTGATTTTCAACCCTTTTGGCTTGTGACCCTTGTAGAAATATTCTATAATCTAGATGAGTTTTTCTCAGTATAAAAGTTTATAATATATGTGAGTTGTGTGTAGTCATAAGACATGGTTGTAATTTCCAGGGAAGACACATTTGAACTCCATGTACAATGTATACACTCGGACCATAGATCCGTTAGCTTAAGCTTTGATTACATTATAGTTCAGGAATGTGAAGTGTATGTTAGAAACTGTTTTTTAGTACCAGGCGGGAGGTGGAACGGCAGGGGGTGGCTCTTGGGTCAGTGTGTGTGTGTGTGTGTGTGTGAGAGAGATGAAGAAATCTGCCTGGAGACAGAGGATGACGCCATCAAGGAAGAAGATAAAAAGATTAGGCATATGGTCAGAGGGGGTTCACAATTTTGGGAGAGACTGAGGAGACCTGAACCCCGAATACTATTGTCTGCGGCCAGGGAAACTTAGGATCCTTTTTGTGTACCCGCACGTGTGTTTAAACTTAAATGCTGGACTTCAGTAAACTTGCTCAACTGAACTCTTCATCTCAGATTGATCCTTGTGTTCTGGTAAACTTAAGTCCGATGTAAGAAGGCACAGGAATTCATGAATTGGAATCAGATTTGACAGGCCTTAGGGCCTTATTTTAGACATAATTCCCTACACCCTTTATGTGAAGCAACTTGTATTACGTTTTATATATCTCTTTTTTATATACAGTAATTCCTCTCCTTGATTGACAGATGGTAGAAACAGAAAGGAAACATGGGATGAAATGCAACAAAGATCCCCATGCAAATCAAACCAGGGATGTTGCAGTTACATACAATATGCGTTTAAACTGGCTATCAGGATACAAATATCACTTTAATGACAGAAAAAATAAATGTTGAAATATGGTATACGGTTTATTCTGGAGTAGAGCAAGCACATAAGCTCCATATCTATTGACTAAGTCTGTCTCTCTTGGGGCCTCACAGCCTGTCATTTTCTGGCAGACCAAACTTCCAGGGCAGATGGCGGTCAAAGATGCCCTTTGAACATCATGAGACCCACAGAAGCGGCACTAATGGAGCGCATGGTCTGGTGGCCTATTGTCTGAGCCAACTGTTATTGTAGCCTGAGGTGCTGGGACTTGGCTCCCTGCTGTACAGTAGCCGAGTCATTTAGCATTGGGTGGTCATTTTAGAAATACAGGAAATTGGGGCAACCTCAAGCTCACCCAGTAAGAGCATTCGCCCCATGTTGGCTGTGTCCTGCAGCGGGGCAGGGTTCGAATCCAACCTGCTGCCCTTTGCTGCGTTTCATCCCCCATCTCTCTCCCCCTTTCATGTCTATCCACTTTCAAAATAAAGGGAAAATCCCCAAAAATAATCTTTAAAAGAAATACAGGAAATCACTTTTGTAGTCATTATCTCAGTCTATTATGCACAACGTATGCATGACTTATGTTTTGATTATCTAGAATTTGTATTATGACTTGTATTATGTATTATAAGGTTACTCAAATAAAAGTTTTCAGTTATTAGTAACTACAATAATGTGGTTATTTAGACACGTTCTTGTATATGACAGATGTTGCATAAAATTAAATATATGTACAGTACAATAATAAATTATACTGCTGTATATTGTTAGATAGAAGGCACTTGTTCTTTAAGACAGTCAAGTAGAAAATATAATGCAGTTTCTGCATTGCTCTAAAATTGCTGTACCTGGAAAATTGCTCTGGAATATGATGCTTACTTGGAGGGAGCTTAGTTTTTCTGTGAATGTACTGTAGGGCTGAGATTGTGGGCACAAAGCATTTGTTTGAGGTTTCTATTTTTCTCTATTGCATACTTCTGCTATTTATTCAGAACCAGAAAATGTATTCTCATTTTCAAAACGTCATTGCCATTGTACAGTAGTAAACATAACCTTTTCTGTGTTTTGCAACTCATTTTAAATTGAACTGTACATTATTGACATCCTAAATTTGTAGGCAGGATAAATTGCCTCTTGCTTATTTCTATAAATGATAGGCAGCAGTAATCAATGCTCACCAACACAACCTCACCTGCCCTGCGGCTGCTGAAAATAATTTAATATAAACACTCAAACTCAGTGGTATTTCCTCTTGAGCTGCCAGTATGTGATGGATATGCACAGTTTGGCCTCCTTTCTGGCTGTGACAGCAGATACAGTATATACCCATAATTAGACAGAGATGTGCATTTGATATACCAATATGGGAACACTTCCTCATTAAATAGCAGTTAATCTCAAGTTTGGCTGCAAGAGATGTGTCCCTGCAGACATAGCCTACATCTGATTGTGATGGACTTCATCATCCAGCCTCTATGTCTCTTTTAACATGCATATTTTATTAAGATCAACATTTTAAATGATCTAAAATAAAATCTGGCTTAACATTTAGAAATGTCCTAATACATCCTTTACCATATGTAGTTTTTCCTCAAAAATCTCCTCTGCTTATTTACTCTATCCACAAATTTTCTCAGCCTTGAATCACATTTCTGCAGTGAAGAGAAAATGGTTCTTAAATCTCTATTGCCCTCCTGTGTCACATCTCAATACTAGTAGTTATGTATGTTTGTTTTCATTTTGTGTCTCTGTCAAAGTTTTTCTTCATACATGCTTTCACCTGCAGCAAAGCTCCCTCTGAACAAATTAAAAAAAGACAATAGTCATTTAGACAAAACAAATAGTTATGTCATTGAAAAAGACAAGTTGAAAAGCTACATAGCTAATTGTACAGAATTAAAAAATATATATCTTGCAAGACGGTGTTAAGTTTGAACTAATGTCATTGTTTTGACATGTGATGTGAGTTCAGTGAGATAAATGCTTAACCGTTAACAATGTCTGTAAAACCTTTGAGCTTGAGATTTAAGTTTAACAGTTTATGCCTGACCTTGGAAACAGCTGTTGCCGGAGCAATTAAAACTCAAGGTCCAGTTACTCGCTTGTTCTGGGGCTTTTGGCCGTATCCCACAGTCTTTATGGAGTTTTCTCATTTGTGGTTAAACTGTGTTGAAACTCTCCATTGTTCTATCTACGCTGGCTTAAAAGTTGAGATTGACCTTTGAAACAGCATCAACTTTTAAGCCAACATAGATGAGAAGTACTGGAGGTGCTCAATGGGTTGAAATTAAGGGGCACTGGCCCCGAGATGACATTTCATTCACCTTGTTCGGGAACAGCCTTTTCTCACAGCAGACAGGCTAATAGGCTTTGACTGTCCATAAGAGAAGCATAGGTGTTAGTAATAGCACCTTAACATTATACTATATTATACTAATACATTAACGATGGCTCTCTTCTATTCAAGTGTCCCAGTAAGCCATGTCAGTATGTCAAGTGAGTCACCAGGACCCTGAAACTAAACTGAATTCAGCCATCATTAATTTGATTATTTACACTTGTGCTTTTCCTACTGTGACATGTTAAAAAGGCCTACTACTACTGGTATTGTGCGTGACAGCTTACTTCCTTAATAATAATAATAATAATAATAATAATAATAATAATAATAATAATTCATACTCTTATCATACTCATAATTCATTCACAATGTTTTTTTTTACTGGCACACCTAAATGGAACACAGCACTATTTAGTGTTAATAGTTTCACCTGTCCTTTCCTGTTGTCACAGGTAAAAGTGTTTTCTGTGAGAAAGGGCTGTCAGCTCAATAATAAATGTAACAGTCAGAAGAAGAAGAACAGCAGATGAGAGAGTCTCACTCCAGAAGGAAACTTTGCTTGGAGTTTCACAATGAGCTTTTTGGCAGGAGTAGCCACACACATATTATCTTTTCTCTAAAGCAAAGACACACTTCTACACACTATTTGTCATGCTCACACGCACGCACACGCACACGCACACGCACACGCACACGCACACGCACACACACACACACACACACACACACACACACACACACACACACACACACACAAATCGTTCCTCTTCCGCATGAAACCCAATGAGTTCCTAGGAATGTTCTTCCAAGAAGTTGACTCCCACAAAAACAAAACTTAATATAAAACAGCATCTCGCTCAAAGCCTCTTCAAGACTCTTTGCTGTTTGCTGCTCTTCGCTCACCATGAAGGCAAGTAGATTTTACATTCAATAACAGGGAAATAACAAACACATTTTTCAGATTTCTACACATTTGATATATAGTATAACTGACATCTTAGAGTATTTTTGCATTTACCTCAGTTTACTCCTAAAAACCCTTCTTCCCCTGCATCTTATCTTCTTTTCTCTTCATCGCTTCTGCTCTCCGTTTCTCTTCACTTCTTCAGAGCATTACTCTCATTTTAGCAGCCTTGCCATGGCAGCTATTCCTGTTCACTCCCAAAGGGTACATGTGTTTTTGCTTTCCTGTTTCAACATTAAAAACAAAATGAATGATATTGATGAATGATAAATATGCAATGATTATTTGGTTTCATTTATTGAATCATTTGATTTCAATTTCATTCCCAAGGTTTTGTGACCAGAGAGTTCATTGCCAGTGGGGGCCTTATGGTGACTGGTCAGCGTGTGATGGCTGCACCAAATTACAGGTTAGGATTTGTTTTAGTATTATAAAATGGGAAGCTCAAATTAAGCAATCTGATTGGCTCATAGCCGTGATATAAAAATGGTGGTGCGCGGTCATGGAAGGATTGTATCATGTGGACTCCCCAACAGTTTTGTTGTCATTACTTAGAATTCCTCATGGGGGCAGCAGGAATATATATAGCTTTAAGTAGCCTAAAACTTTACAAAATTATGGTTATGTTTTTATTTATTTGCTTGTTAGTATACTTTTTTCATATTTCTTTGTCACATTGTGGTTACAGACAAGAAGCCGAGCCATGGCAGTCTATGCTCAGTTTGGAGGGAACCCCTGTGATGGGGAGCGAACTGAGACCAGGTCCTGCGAAACCACACAAGACTGCCCTCTAGAGGATGGATGTGGAAACAGGTTTCGCTGTTTATCGGGTTAGAAATAAATCTCTGTTCTATTTCGTATAGGCTTCGCCCCAAGGGGGTAAGCTTCGCTTCAGAGCTCGAACCTCCTATGGCACCATTTTGATGCTAATAAGCCATCACCTCCCGATAGCATTGTATTGACTGCCATTCATTTTGGCACCACTTTGACAGCGAATAACTTTACATCTGAAGCGTTTAAAGACTCTATTTGTCCATTGTTTATTTCTAAAGAAACACAACAATGTATAAAAGGCTCCATTACCTTGTACCTCACGTTATGGCTCCGTAGCAGACTTTTTGTAAAAATAGGCTAACGATTGTGTCATAACCACGTGACTTACTGTCGTATAGTAGAGGAATTACCGTATAGTACAGGAGAAGTGCGCAGGCAGTTTCGTCTTACATTAGCTGTTTAAGTGTAATTACTAATGTTAACTAGCATTTTAGTTAGCAATAATTAGCCTGTGCATATGTTATCTCCTTACATATACCTATGCTCTCCGTCTCTGCAATATTCGGAATGATTGAGATTTCTCTTGGCACAGCTACCAGAAGACTTACAACTTTCAGACACGTTGCTCACGGCACATCTACGTCGTCTCTCTCAGTTGGAGGCTGCGCAGTAACGCTCAGCCATCACCGGAAAAGTGCTTCCAATGGCCTTCACTGGTCTCCGTCCAGAGCAACGGGATCTGTTGGTCCATTCCTATATACTGTCTATGATTCTTATATACTGTCTATGCTTCGCCCTCTAAGAGCTATTGCTATTGGGTTTATCCAAGAAGATTTTCTTCGGTGCCCTGTGCCCCGCACAGGCCTCTCTTACGTCCGCAGATACTGTATATTACAGTGGCGTGACCAGGGATCTGCTCCAATTTTTTCTTCAGCGACAAGCAGTTTGAAGACTTCGAAGAACAGTGGTGTCCGCCATGTATCGACCACCCACCGGCTACATCCTGCCGCCGGCCTGCTGGCACCCCGCCGACCACCGGCAGTTCTGCGGTTGCTTACCGACTGCGGTCAAGCCAGCCTCCACCTCGAAATAAGCAGTCAAACTAGCCGCCCCTATATTTCGCGGTGCGCGTATACACTTGCTATTACGGTGAGACCGTCAGAACTAAAAACAGGGAATTTTCCGACGAAGGCAATTTCCCATTCATTTATTCTGTCTGCCTGTCTATCTGTCTGCCTTCCTGTCAGAAAGAAAGAAAGAAAGAAAGAAAGAAAGAAAGAAAGAAAGAAAGAAAGATTTTAGCACACCTCACAACCTTTCACTGCATGATATGCTGAATTCCAAAATAAGAGCCCCCCAAAAATCATATATAAGCTGTTTGTCTACACATTCAGAAAATCATAAAAATAAATGTCCTAGCTTCCACAGACCAATTTCACCTCAGATGGAGAGGACTCCATCTCAAGGTGTCAACTACAATGTTTCAGGACATTCTGATGTTGTTTTCCAAAATACAGACAGACAGAATGTCCTGAAACATTGTAGTTGACACCTTGAGATGGAGTCCTCTCCATCTGAGGTGAAATTGATCTGTGGAAGCTAGGACATTTATTTTTATGATTTTCTGAATGTGTAGACAAAACAGCTAATATATGATTTTTGGGAGGCTCTTCTTTTGGAAAACAACATCAGAATGTCCTGAAACATTGTAGTTGACACCTTGAGATGGAGTCCTCTCCATCTGAGGTGAAATTGGTCTGTGGAAGCTAGGACTTTTATTTTTATGATTTTCTGAATGTGTAGACAAACAGCTTATATATGATTTTTGGGGGTCTCTTATTTTGGAATTCAGCATATCATGCAGTGAAAGGTTGTGAGGTGTGCTAAAATCTTTCTTTCTTTCTTTCTTTCTTTCTTTCTTTCTGACAGGAAGGCAGACAGATAGACAGGCAGACAGAATAAATGAATGGGAAATTGCCTTCGTCGGAAAATTCCCTGTTTTTAGTTCTGACGGTCTCACCGTAATAGCAAGTGTATACGCGCACCGCGAAATATAGGGGCGGCTAGTTTGACTGCTTATTTCGAGGTGGAGGCTGGCTTGACCGCAGTTTCGAAGCAGCGTCTGTCTCATTGACTGTGTGAAGCTATCACCCACGCCTGTAGCGCGGAGGGAGTGGAACCCCCCCTCAGAGCATTCGGGCGCACTCCGCGAGAGCGCTGCCAGCGTCCGCGGCCCCCTCAGCAGTGTGACGGTGGCCAACGTTTGCACAGCGGCTTCCTGGGTGTCCCCGTGCCCGTTCATCCGTTGTTATCTGCACGGTGCGTCTGAGTCCCCCATGACTCACGCAGTTTTATCCGCACTTGACGGCAGATGATGCGCTGTCAGGTTTGGTTTTGCTGCTGTCTCCATCCTCCTGATTGATTCATTAAACCTTGTTCAGTGGAAATAGGAAGATGAATTAGTCTGTGTTCTGCTTGTGGACCTTGTGTCGCAGGTGGCGTTGGTTACGTCAGCTTCACCCTTAACCCAATAGCAATAGCTCTTAGAGGGCGAAGCCTATACGAAATAGAACGATAGTTACGTATTGTAACTCCAGATTCTATGAGTATAAGCACAGCCCTCTAAGATTTGGGCCACCTGCTTCACCAACATTGGCTGAAGAAAAATGCTGATGTTGGGAGCAGATCTCTGGTCGCGCCACTGTAATATACAATATCTGCAGACGTAAGAGAGTCCCGTGCGGGGCACAGGGCGCGAAAGAAAATCTTCACGATAAACCCATAGCAATAGCTCTTAGAGGGCTGTGCTTATACTCATAGAATCTGGAGTTACAATATGTAACTATCGTTCATTCCCATTATCCTACTTGTAAATAACATTCACTGAGCTGTCCGTCTATCTTCTGATCCACAGGGAAGTGTATTAGCCCGTCTCTGCAGTGTAACGGAGATCAGGACTGTGAGGAGGATGGACACGACGAACGTGGCTGTGACATGGATAAACACATTGTATGTCAAAACTCGGTTCTCCCGCCAAACATTGAACACCTAGGACTCGGGCAAGTGACAAATTCTTTGTGCACCCATTCTCGCACACACAAGCAGGTGCTATATGCTTACCAGTATGGGGTCCCGATTGTGCCAAAATTAAGTCGACATGCTTACTATGCCTCTGTAGGTTTGATGTGGTGTCAGGGAAACGGAGGGGCAGTGTCATCAACACAAAGAGCTTTGGGGGACAGTGTCGTATCATCTACAGCGGTGTCCACAACACTCTCTACAGACTGCCCCTTAGTACTATCCAGTACAGCTTTATGGTTGGTCATTCTGGAAACATAGTTGTTCCGCTTGGTCACTTATTACTTTAAAGGTAGGCTACCCTGTGGAGTTTTGATTGTTCATGAAAGCTTTGTTTACATTTCTTAACATCCTATTACCAGGTGGCATTAATTCTACCTGATAAAATATTTTCAAAGCTATTTATAATCTATTGAATTGGTTACATCAACTAGCCTTCTTCTTCTTTTGCTCATTAATCTATTTGTGATCATTTATATGATCTCGTTCATCTTTGGCAACTAAAACTACTGGGTTAAAGTTTAGGGGATATAGTATGGTTAAAACATTGCCATGAAGGACAAGAGAAACAAAGACAGGACTTGTCGCTGGTGTTGAAGTCACTAGGTTAGTTGACCCAACCATCCACAAGGGCGCCATTTACACCTTGTGTTAACATGTGATCTGTATCTGGAAATATCTGAATAATGACATCTGATCCGCATATTTGCATTTAAACCTGGTATTAATGAGCATTCACATTACCTCCATCCTTGATCGTCTCAATATGCAAATCAGTGGCACATTCCAGGTCAAGGAAAGCAATGCCATGGATGGGCGTCATCCATTTCTAAATCACTTTTTGTAGGTGAACCATTCAACTTGCTGGGAGGATTTTTTTTTTCTTAAGTATGTTGTCACAATGTATGTATTACATTTACAATGATTTTTACACAGTTGTTGTGTGTTTATTCCAGGTGTCTTGTGGTGTGTATGTATGTAAGTCCTTCTGTGAATGCCACAAAACTAGTGGTCAAAACATTACTCTATAGCACTAGTGGTCAAAAACTCCACAGGATACCTTTAAAGATTCAACATCTCAGTTTAGTGCATGTTCTGTGCATGTTTATTTCATTTTTTAAACATTTGTTGATTTAAATTGTTAATTTAACATAGTTAAACATGTGCTGTTTCAGGTCAAAGCTCAGAATGACTTCAGTGATGAGATGTACAGCAGTAAATGGCACTATGCAAAGGACATTGTCAAAAGAGAGAAAGTGACCGGGACCACAACAGGATATAACAACTATGACTTTCATGAGACACATGACAAGACTCAGGTATGTAAGAACCAGAGATTCTATCTCTGCATCTTTGACAGCAAATCCCTGTGATAATGCATGTGATTGGAAGAGGAAAATCCAACTACAAAATTAAGCTTAGTGATTTTACTCCTTCCAGACCCAAAAGCTTTTGGTTTTAAAGAATGACATAGAGGTAGCTCAGTTCCAGAGCAACTCTCATCAGTACCTCCCATTATCTGAGGTGTTCTGGAAGGCACTGGTTAACCTCCCATCAGTCTACGACTACGCTTCCTACAGGAAGGTTTTAGAGAGGTTTGGAACACATTACCTGTCTGAGGGAAGCCTCGGAGGCTCCTTTAAGATCATCGCCAAGATTGATGAAGAAACTGAAAGAACGATGGGTGAGGATTCATAAATCATCAGCAGTTTTATGACAGGCCTAAATCAAAGAAAGAAACTTGTTATATTAAATATTCATGATGGGACATGTAGGGAACAAAGTGCTTTTACTTCACATTCTACTGGTTCACATACATATTTCTTCTGATGGTGGCTGGTTGTGTCTTTGTGTAATTTTTAGAAGTATTATGTATGAACTTGACACTACAAAAATAGAACTAGCCCGTGTTGTTCACCATTGACACCATGGCTAAGCTAAGAGTATTTGCAATATATAATTTTTAGAAAAAAGCATTTTTTTCAGAAATTTCCAGTATATGTCATCAGAATGCATTTGAAAATGTCAAATGTCTGAAATACATTTCATAAAAGCAAATAACCTACTCTATAATTGTATGTATTCTGCTTTTCTGAAAGATGTGCATCAGACTATTTTCAACACAACATGACACAACCAATTGTTTGCAGTCAGAATTTTCCTAATTAACACTAGATTTTAAATATTAAAAGGGTAATTTATATATATTAGAAGTATTACAAGTATTTATTAGAAGTATTAGTAGTCCATCCATAAAGCGCTGCCTCAATCCTGCTGTTAATTTCTGACACTGACTTTTGTTTGTCTTTTTCCTTTGACTTTCCGTTGTTTTCAAGTCAGCGACCACTATGACTATAGTGAATGTACAAGGACCAAACGTTGGTTTCTTATATTCCCCATCAACCATGTGGACTGCAGGCGTGATCATTCATCATCATCATTCACTAGTACAATTTTGATGTTAATATTACAAACATACCAGCCTATGAAAACACTTCACATTACTGAATCTTTTTGTCATCCTCTACAACCCTTTTTAAAGGGGGTCATTCCAGGAGCAATAATGTGCAAAAGGTGACTGTGCAGGGGGGAGGCATCCAACAAATTGCAGCACTGGAAGGCATGGGGCTCTCTGATCCGGACAGAAACTGGGAAATGTACTCAAACTGGGCTGAGTCTGTCCGATCATTTCCAAAGGTCATAAAGCAAACGGTGAGGGGAAAGTAAAATAATTGCTCTTAAATTTTAAAGAATGAACTTAATGTTGGATTAAGTTATATGCATTTTAGTGTGACATCTTATTAAATATCACAACACCTACACATCTCTCTTGTTTTGGCAGCTGCGTCCGTTGTCAGAGCTGGTGAAGGAGGTTCAGTGTGCTGGGGTGAAGAGGCTCTACCTCCGCAGGGCTATAGAACAGTACCTTACTGAGAGCGACACCTGCCACTGCCGGCCCTGCAGAAACAATGGCATGGTTGTCATGGATGGAGATACATGCACATGCATCTGTAAGCCTGGTACAAAAGGACTGGCCTGTGAGCAGGGAACTGAAGCAGAGGGTCAGCAGGGTGGGTGTTGCATTTCAGAAAGGGTTTTTATTGTTACTTTGGTCTTGGTTAAGGTAGTTTGATATGTTTAAAGCAATTATTTGACATTTTGGGAAATATGCTTATTTGCTTTTGTGCTGAGGGTTATATAGGAAGATTGATCAATCTTCTCATCTAACTCTCAGTTTGAAAGCGCATTTCACAAGCGAGAGAGAGAGAGAGAGAGAGAGAGAGAGAGAGAGAGAGAGCAGCGGTAGTAGAGCGAACTAGAGAGTGAATGAAGAGAGGGAGCACCAAACAAAGCAGTGAATCAGAGGAATAAAACATTTTCAGAATGTTTCATGGCGGTTACTATCCAAACCAGAAAATAAACACCCCCCGACCTTGGTGGGAAGGTGCCACATTGGTGGATTTTTTGTGAATGCAATGGTTCAAAGCGTCTGTGTGTGTCGGTTAAACTTGTGCATTGGTATGAGATTCCGAGGGTCGTGAAAAAGAAGCGGTACCTGACAATGAGAATGGGCTGCATATCCTGTATGCTGTTTTTGGCTGAGGGTTACACGCCCACAAGAGGCCCAAAAACGTCCCACACAGTAAAACATTTTTAAAAGGAGAAAATACAGGCAGAGGGCAGGATCTCTGCAGAAACAGACACCGCCACAAATTTCTTCTACATAAGTGATGATTGAGAGAGATTATTCATGTATTAGTCTATACTTTTTTTAGTAAACAACTGCCTAATTATCCTATTAAGTCAAATTGTCTAGGTAGTAGGTTTATGCTCTAATAATGGTCATTTTTTTTGCTTTTACCAGGCTAAATACAGTACCTAAGTAAGTGAGTCACTCTTTATTGGATTATATCACATAGACTGTAATATATTTTTCACTTTCTCCCTCTTTCTTTCTGTTATTGCCCATCAAGGAGTGATCCACGGTAGTTGGGCCTGCTGGTCAGCCTGGTCAGCGTGCTCTGGGGTTCGAAGGTCAAGACGTCGTTCCTGCTCTAATCCCACTCCTCAGAACGGGGGACAACCTTGTATTGGAGAACCCACTGAGTCGTCAGACTGTGAAGACCAAGACCTGCAATACTTGAAGTCAGAGAGAGTTGAAGTTTTATTTTGCAGTATGAATTTTGTAACATTTTTGTAACAAGCACCAGGAGTCATTGCATTGAATTTACAATAAGATGAAGTTTCCCACTGGTTTTCATCAATATGCAAGTCTACAACAGCCTATTTTTAACAATTTTTCTACAGAACCATGGAGCCTCAGTGCTTTGACCAAACTCTCCCAGCAAGTCAGAAGTGTGGAACCCCACCTGTTCTCATCAATGGCTACATCCTGGTAAAGATAAAGCCAAACTTGAAGTTACCGTACATTATGGAACAAGTTATTGCAATAATTTTTACAATCACACTAATTGATTTTACAGTATTGGGTCAGTCAGTATTACACAGAAGGCCACAAGTTCAGTGTTACTCCTTAAATAATTTACTTTGTCTTTACATCAGTCAGCCTAATTGAAATATTCATATTTCAGTCTCTTAATTTCTGTTCCCTTTTAAGATGTTTCTGTACAGAAATCAGAACTGAAAAATAAAATGTAATCACTTTTTTGTCACTCTATGCTCCACAGGTCCCTAAGGACATTTACCTTGTGGGTAGTAAGGTTGAGTATACCTGCACTGCAGGTTATTATCTTGTTGGTGACAGCACCCTAGAATGTACTGCTAATCAATCCTGGTCTACCAGCCCTGGACTGTGCACAGGTGAATACCCATAACCAAAGTTTAACATTTACAATCAAAATAAATTACAGTGTTACTTTGTTAAAGTCCCACTTTTCTCCCAGTCTCAAGGTGCAACATTAAGTCCCTCACTAAAGACGTCATAGCCTCGCCTTTACAGCAGGCCTATGCCATAGGGGACACAGTCACCTTGTCCTGTCCAGCGGGTAGACAGCTACTTGGAGAAGCAACAATTATTTGTGACCCCAGTCTGCATTTTTCACCAGACCCAGCAGGAATCAAATGCAGCCCAGGTACATTTTACTTCAAAGTTTAAAACTACAAAAGACTATTAAAAGTAGTCCAATGGATGGCATGGACCTGCTGTGTAACAAATTGGACTGCAGTATATTTTACTTTCAACCTGTTATTTCAATCAGGAGAGACTTCATTTAAGAGTGAAAATAAGTTTAATGAACATGGTGCATGATAGGTTGATATGTTAGAGTCTTTGGTGATTAGACTGCATCGCAATGTTAAATTCTAAGGGGAATAGAGTCCGTAGATATATAGGAATAACCCCCCCCGATGGAGTCTAGACATTGATGGAGGTGATGAAGGGATAAAGGAAGCCAGAAGATCTGGATGGATGTGATGTGAAGCAAGGCTTCTGATGGAAGAACCCTGGGTGCTGGGAATAATGAGAACTGGAGGTGAATAGGGTGGAGGAGGGTCACTCGATTTAGCCTGAAATGACAAATGACAGCAGCAAAGAGTAGACAGATTTAAAGTTTGAATGAAACAACACGATAGCTCACAGAGATTGTGGCAAAATCTGGTTGGTTTAACTGAAAGAGTAAATGCCCACATTCAGCTGATGACAATGCAGCTGATTAGGTTGGGAGAGAGAAATGTGAAGCATAGTAGTCTTCCTGAATGAACTTACGCTGAGCTTAATTTGTTCTTTACTGTTTCATATACTATATTTCTATCATTGAATTGATTGATATTAGTCTGTTATCAATGTGGATAAATTATTTATATGTATCCTACAGTCAGTACATCACAACAACCCTCTCCTTCGGTGCAATGTAAACTGTGGGAGAAGTCTTCCAGAGGAAAATGTGTTTGCAAAATGCCTTTTGAATGCAGGTATGTTTACTCACCCAATCATCACTTTTTGCAAAATGGACTGATTTGATGAATTATTTTGTTACTGTGTTTGATGATGATTTTTGTCCACCAGTTCATCTTTGGAGGTGTGTGCCACTACTTTCGTGAATAGAAAATCTGTCCTTCTGAATGTGTGCAAAATGCATGCACTGCAGTGTATGGGAAAGAACTACACGATAGCAGAGGACAGCACCTGCAAGTGGCCGGAGCACAACACAACAGGCTGCACCAACTGTCACATGTGGGAGACCTGTGACGGTAGGGACATCTCAAAGCTAAAAACAATCCATTATAAAAGTATTTGCAATTTGTAGTAATTGATCTTATTTGTCTTCACACCGTTCTTTTAGATCAAACCAACAAGTGTCGCTGTAAGGACTCTGCAGATTGCTTGACCCCGGGATTAAATGTGTGCGTCCAAGTTGGGGAGGATGCGACTGCAGCGTCTCAGACCATGAGCGAGTGTGAAGCAGGACTACAGCGATGTAAGGGACAAAAGGTGTCAGTTGTCAGTATTCTGCCTTGTGCTGCTTGAGGATGCAAGACGAGGAATTGACCTTACATCTTCACCTTCCTTTACACATTAATCCTCCACACTTAACACTTAACCTCATATTTCCCAGTGAATTAGTATTGTACCAAGTGTCACTGCTTCACCACATTGTAAAAGTACACCTTTATGCATGTATAAAACTATAATGTAAAACTGTATTGAGACAAGGAATAAATAGAGATATGACCCAAAAGCATGTAATATAATTATCCCAGAGAAATGTTGAGATGTATATTTCTGTCACAGTAAATACTGCTTGTACGCTGCAGTGTAAGGGTTTTTAAAAAGGTTTTAAAAGAAATAATTTTGTTAATTGCCCTTGAGATAATGTTTGAAAATCTGTGTTCTGGCCTGAGATGGTCTATTTCAAAAGATGTCATGTGCTTACTAAACCAGACAGCGCTCAGCCTGCCAAGCAAACCCTTGCTGAAAATCTATTGTAGCCTCTGGCTAGCTGCCCTCTCCCGGTGTGAGTGCATGTGTCTGAATCTGCCTGTGAAACTGTGAGAAGACACCAGCTACTTGATGTCTCCTTATCACATCAAAATGCTTATTGTCGGCAGATGTGCATCCCTCAGTTACACCGTGTTGTACAGAAAGGCTGGTGGGTGAGAGGAAGGTGCTAGAAAATGCTCCAGAGGTAGCACACATGGTCCACTCTTAAAGGTGTGAAACACACAAACTGACATACAGAGGTTTTTTTGGGTGAGAGAAAGAATATGCAGGCATGAACAGGCAGGCTATGAATCTCCATGAGCTCTAAATCTCATTAAGTTCAAGGAACTCTAAATAAACATACAGATGGGTGACAAAATAGAAATAAACAAACATCAGTAAGGTGTTAGGCGAAAGCCTCTATGTTAGTCAGTGGGAGATGTACAGTAAATCTACAGGTTATAATGCAGCCCTGTTTTCAGCTTTGTGAAGATGCATTTTTAGACACTGGTTTTGAAATAATTTATTTAGCTTAAAAAGTAGGTAAATTTTATCTGGTTTTCACTGGAAAGTGAAAATATATACAGTGCTGCTCATAAATATTCATACCTATGGTCAAGTTGACTAAAAAGAGGAATAAAAATAATCATCTTTTGGAAATTGATCATAATGCCTTAATTAAAAAAATGAGGAAAAATCCGACCTTTTAAGGACACCAGTTTTTTTGTGAATTAATAATGTATTGTAAATAAATAAATGTTCTTCCTTAAAATACAGGGGCCATAATTATACATACCCCTATGTTAAATTCCTATAGAGGAAGGCAGATTTTTATTTTGAAAGGCCAGTTATTTAATGGATCCAGTATACTATGCATCTTGATAAAGTTCCCTTTGCCATTGGAATTAAAATAGCCCCACATCATCACATACCCTTCACCATACCTAGCGATTGGCATGGTTTTATTTCAGTAGCCTAATAGCTGGTTTGATTTGCATTGATATGGATCTTATCTCAGTTAGCTATTAGGCTAACTGACATAAAACCATGCCAATCTGTAGGTATGGTGAAGGGTATGTGATGATGTGGGGCTACTTTAATTCCAAAGGCCAAGGGAACTTTATCAGGATGCATAGTATCCTGGATCCATGAAATAACTGGCCTTTAAAAATAAAAATCTGCCTTCCTCTATGGGAATTTAACAAAGGAGTATGTATAATTATGGCCCCTGTATTTTAAGGAAGAACATTTATTTATTTACAATACATTATTCATTCACAAAACAAATTGGTGTCCTTAAAAGGTCGGATTTTTCCTCATTTTTTTAATTAAGGCATTAAGATCACTTTCCAAAAGATGATTTTTTTATTCCTTTTTTTAGTCAACGTTAGCATGGGTATGAATACTTATGAGCAGCACTGTATATGTGTATATTCTAAACAACAGTTTATTTAAAACTATTATAGAATCAATTTATCCCATTGTGCTGTTTTGGTATTTCTATCCCTGCATGCATTGGGCATGTCCCCAGTTTGTTAAAGGGCTCACATTCACATCTGCAGGCAGTTTAGAGTTATAAATTCACCTAACCTGCTATCTAAATTATAATTAGTATTGTACATTTAGCCCATTTTTGGTGATGATTGGGATTTATGAAAGAAACCATGTCAGCCCCTGATCACTACATGCTGAGGAAACTTTAAAGTTTTTCCTTTACTGATAAAAATATACTTCATTCCAGCAGCAAAAGTAGGTGACCAGTTAGATCTTGTCTGAGGTCTTTCTCTCTCTGTCTCTTTTTCACCCTATTTCTCCAGCCCTCTGTAAAAATAAACAAAAGCTGCTTGTTATGGACTTAATAAAAGATTATCTTGCTTTTCTGTCCCTCCCATTCTGTATTTCCATCTATCTCTGTCCCCGTCTAACCCTCCTAGATAGAAATGTTTACTCTACAAACAGGCTTAAGAATGGAACAATCAATAGCAAACCAGAAAAAATACAAAAATAGCATACAGCAAAGTTTGGGATGTTTTTTCCCCAAATATAAATTATAAGAGTTGACTCTTTAACTATCATTCCATTAAATGAATTTAGTTTGACTCACAATTTTTACGAGATCTCAAATACCTAAATCTGTCAGACATTTTCTTTTTTGAAAGTTTGTCTCCACCCAGTGGACACTTCATTATATTACATGCAAGGCAATTACAGAGACTAGTTGATTAGTTTCAATAACAAAAGTTTTATTAACAATGTAAAATGACCTATATCAGCTTTAACTACTGTACCTTCACTGTGCCCTAAACATTGATCACTATCAATAATACGCAAGACCCATGCTGCCTGGCCTCTGTCTGCACTGGATTGCCTCAGACAGAGGGAGGCCCTCCCTGCTTATACCAACCAACAGATTCTTTGCTAACCATCTTTGAAAATAATTAAGAGAGCATTGTGTAAAGAGTATGTGTATATACAAGTCTAATGTCTTAATTTATAGATAGATATTGTGTGCAAAGAAGTTTTTCATTTTGAGTATTGTATGATATATTCCATTTTGATGCTGGAAAGTTAAAGTTGGATACAGGTACTTGGTTTATGGAAGACTAAATTAAGTACATTAAGAAGAAAAAACAGCAAGGAACAGAAAACAGAGACTGTAATACACAACAAACGTATTCTGCACAAACCTGTCATCTCAGCTTAGACATACGAAGGACTAACTTTGTCTTAGCAAGCGCCGTCCTGAAATATTCGGATTGGCATCTATTCATAAGTTATTGCATTATTTCTAACAGAAACTGACAATAATATTCCCTTTTTTAAAACATGAATCCTCATTTCATTCACTCAGGTTTGTGGAAGTAATTGAACACTGACATTATTTCAAATGGCCTCTCATTCTCTTTTACATTGGACAAGCAGATATCAGACTTAATTTACCAAAAAAGGAAAAATCTGTTGCAAAATATCTTAAAATATATGTTCATGACTTTTGTTTTCATTACATTGCAGTTACAGTTCTTCTTTGTATTACAAAATAAAATTATAAAATGGACAGCTTTTAAAAAAAAGAGAAAGAGGCAATTTATTTGAAAATGGCAGTAATAGATTGGTGGGAGACACAAGTGGTGAAGGACAGTGGGTAATGGTGTCTTTGTTGCCGCCTCCTACCCACGAAGGCGGGGCCCTTAGCTGGTTACCAGGCAACAGAGCCCAAAGAACCTCCTCTTCCTCTGTCGGACCAGTGGGTAGGGAGTCAGGTTCAGCAAACTGCTGTCATCTAGACACAAGGACACACAGCGGATCACTGCCAGGTCAGACATTTTTTGCTAGATTTAGCAATGCGTTGGTTCAAGCCACTCTTTTTCCCAAAAAATCTTCTATACTTTTTACCTATAAAAGATTGTGAAAGTGTCACTGCTCTGTGGGGTTGAGGTTTGTGTGGGGATGTGCATGTAAGAGGGGGAAGATTAATAAAGTGTTCGGTTTCTATCTTACCTTGGTTCTTCAATGGTAAAGGCATTGTCTCCCTGAGTTTACTGAGAAGGTTCTTCATCTCCCTCATATCTCTACAATAACACAAATAAGGGCTTTTATGTAGTGTATCTGAAACATCTATCATGTGGTATATTTTCTCACTAACTCACTCACTCACTCACTCACTCACACACACACACACACACACACACACACACACACACACACACACACACACACACACACACACACATATATAACAAACAACATTTGCTTGAATATCACTTCCTGTTCTGGCTATTGCAGTAGCCTTAATCCTTGGCCAATATATTGACTTGTCAACATGAAACGTGTCAGCCACACATGGGCTCTCCACACACACACACACACACACACACACACACATTTTTGCAGCGTCATCTTAAATACATCTTAAAATATATTGTATTTTATAAAATGTATTGTATTAGTCTAATTTCAGCACCTCATATAATAAACACTCGGATGAAGCACAGTACACTCTGTGATTACTAGATGCGTATGTAAATCCCCAGTATGTAAATTATTTTAGTAAGTAAGTAAAAAACAGTTATGCAATCGTATTTCTTAAAATCAAATATTTAACAAATCCAGCGGTAAAGGAGCAACCATTACATCATTAATAAGGTTGAAAGAGGAACAATTGGGGTTTGATATAATTAAATAAAGTGTTTTAACTACATATGAGTGTATTTTAAAGAAAGCATTAGCTGCTAATAATGTACTGTGAATGAAATGATAAATGATGCAAAATGTTAATTGATTACTAATCTTTTAATAGTACTTGCATAATTTGCATTATGTTTCCTGACACATGTACTTTGACCAACGAGGAACATGTAGAATTATTCAAAAACATGCACACAGAAGGAAGCAAGACATTTTTTGTCTACCTACCTTTCTATGTTTTCTATGTCATTGGCCACCAGCCAGCAGAGCTGAGGAAAGTCAGTGGGGGAGGAAGAGGTGTCCTCCAGGATCGGGATATCTGAGCTCTCCTCTATCTTACTGTCGACCCCGGTAGGGCCACAGGAATCCTTACCTAAAGATAACAGAGAGCAGCTAGCCTTACATACGTCTCACTACTACAGTACATGCAATAAACACTGTCAATAAATACTTATATCTGTGCATATATTTTGAAATCTGCTAGTGTTGTGATTGTCTTCTGTTTTATTGGTTGTTTATTTTAAATAAATTAAAATGTTAAAAAGAGAACTAAGCATGCTGTATATAAACTAGCACACATGCATATATACACAAACTCAAAAGCTATGCCATGAGGCTTATTCATGTATTAACCTTTCCTGTGGAGCTGCAGGGACCCCAGCAAGCAGACGGATTTGAGCATCTCTGTGATGTACATCTCCAGACAGCACTGCAGCTGGATGAATAGCCTACAGATCTCAGGGTGGATCTCCCCGTCCTCTGGCCTAAAATGACACATAGTTGGAACACAGCAAGGTTACTGGCTAGCTGGGACTTAATAAACTCTGGATACAATCACCAACTTTATGGAAACAAATTAAAATCATAGTCCCTTATAGAAAGAAGTTCATAGAAAACCTCTTAATGTCTCTGTGTACTGTTAAACAGTAGTTAACAGTAGTTTAACTTAAAGTGTACAAAGTATACTTGAAGTTGTTTCACTTTAGCACAGTACACTTAATACACTTCAAATTGTGCTTTTCTACAATTTAATTACAACTAAAATATATTTAGTACAAAATGAGTTGTTCCAAAATAGCATGCTTCAAGATAACTATTTATTAACAAACTTGAAGTATGCTGATGATTAGTCTGTCTTCAAAAACATTCAAGTATGCTACAATTTAATACACTTAGTATACTTTTTTTTTCACCTGGGTTGATTCATGAGTTTAGCCTTGTTGTGCTCAGTTACTTAGCAGTAGCAGTTCCACTAAAAAGATTTCAATAGTAAAATAGTAAACAATAGTATAGTAAAGAAAAGTTCCTTAAATATTATACCACAGACCGCCCCCCATTTTATGTTAATTATTTGATTAATTGATGTCTCAAAAAATGATTGAAAAAGTTGCCAAAGTTTGAGTGCAGTATGTGTTGATCACTTACATGTGTAGATAAAATGGCGAAAACCGTAATTGACGTCTAACTTTTGTATAATAAATTAAATTTTCAGCATGCACATCTTCTACATCATAAACAGCCATTACTAACATGCATTTATTTTGAACTATATTAACAAATATGAAGAATAGCCCTCTTAATACAGTTTTGCCTGCTTGTGATTAAATGAATATGATCAATAATCTGAACAATTCAATTACTAATAGCAGCAGCTAATGCCAGAAGGGGTTATAAACTCAAATACATACAAAAAGTTTAGCAAAGTTTACCAAATTTAAACCATCAGATAAGAGATACGGTGTGGAGTTTGCATTAATGATGAAGAAATAGGAGCTATCAGTTTCTTTAGACCTGTTTCTGTTGTTTTATGTCAACAAGCAGACAAGGTCAAAATTGCTACTGACTGGATTTTGCATGATTATGTTGTTGTGTGTCCACATTTTTTTTTAAGACAGTTTGTTTAACCATCTGAGAATGTATGAATGAAATGCATTGAAGAAGTTCAAACGTAAAAACCCCATCTGAATACTTTTCATTTACCCAGAGTTGATCACTTGCTTTTATGAGACACCACAGTAGCTTCACAACCATATACATCTGGTGTTTAAGGGGAAACTACAGCAGGTGATATTTAGTGGGTGTGATATCACAGAGGAAAGTGACAGCGATGAAAGGCGTGAAACTTGCACCTGGTACAATTATTTCTCACACAAATCATGCTGTTGCATTCCCGTCTTCCAACAGCAAGCTTCTCCTTCCCATTGTTGTTTTGTCAAAGTGCTGCCTTTTACAGTACTGTTGTTAAAGCACAGCTGTCATCAATGCTATCCTGCTTATCAGCTTTTCTCTAGCACATCGGAGAGGCCTCACATCACTCAAAGCATTCAGACACACT
Organism: Sander lucioperca; assembly: GCF_008315115.2. Lineage (NCBI taxonomy): Eukaryota > Metazoa > Chordata > Actinopteri > Perciformes > Percidae > Sander > Sander lucioperca. The sequence continues at coordinate 8,941,164 of NC_050174.1, forward strand.
GGCTTTATTTGATTAAAGGGGACTAATCTGTGCTGTCTAATTCAAGCTCTGTGTCTCTAGTGTGTCTCGAGTAGTGGAGATGGACATTGAAATGGCCTGGAGAGCTTTTAGAGAAGGAGGCTTAGAGTATGTGTTGGTGATGATTATGACAATGATGTTGATGCTGTTATCAGTAGGAACTGAGTTCTCTCTAAAGCTGCTGCGCTGTCCCTATTTCAATAGCAGCAGCAGAAAATTCAAGCACAGGACTGTAATAGATACTACTTGTAGTCTTGGAGGTATAACTGTATCTAGCTGTATAATTACACTATAAATAAAAAAAAGTAGTAATATTATATAAAATTATATTATTAAAGCATTGTTCAATGGATGTTGTATGACTCATGCCCCTGAATGACAGGAAACATGCAGTAGACATGCTTACTGGCTAACCATAGGAGTGTGGCACGCACATGTGGTTCAAAGCCTCCATACATTAAATGGAAAGATTTTGTCATGCATGTAACAGACAGTGAAATATATGCATTCTTAAATCACTGTACGATATAACAAGTGGATTAATTATTTAGCCAGGAAATGGGTTACAGAGCAGAGTACAGCCTAACATATTCTAAACTCATCCTCATGAAAAATGTGGCAGACTAATATTTAATGGGAGAGCATTCAATGGTTTCACAGTTCTCCAACAAAAGTGTATGCCTGTTATAAGGATGAAAATGAGCTATAGCAGGAGTAAATCTGATGCTGTTATTGTTCCAATAGTGCCAGGGCTTTGGCAAACAGTTAGCACTGCAGAATGTCCTCCAAATCTCTCTCACCACTGGCTTCAGTCTGTCTGATTGTTATTTAAGTAAGTTTGAAGGTTCCAAGTCAGCTGGCATCTTAGCTTCACAGAGGACCTTCAAATCCCAAGCCTAACTTTGCCCTTCTTCCACTGGCACCAATGTGGGGTAGATGTTGTGCTCAATGAAGAGTGCAGGCCAAGTCAACAGACATGTCAGGCTTCTATCATAACTGTTTTCTCGCTATCACCCAAACATCTATCATAAACAAACCTATATCGTAATATATTTTACATTGACTTTCATTAGGGTATCATTTGTTTTTGCTAAAAAGAAAGAGCCAAGGATTTGGATTCTTGCAGACATTCTGTACTACATCCATTGTTGAAAGCATGTTAGTATCTAAATGTTCAAATGACCATAACAGAAACACAGCACACAAAACACACACAAAACACACACACACACACACACACACACACACACACACACACACACACACACACACACACACACACTCTCTCTCTCTCACAATACATTAAAAGTAACAATGCAAAAGTCATTGGCTCTACATTATTGATAATATTATCTCAGAAATTCGTTGTTCTGAGAAGCATTTCACTTCATGCATTAACGTTTTAGACCCCAGCTAATGGGAAACAGCCAGTTACAGCATGTTGTTGTGATTGCTTCCTGGTAAAGCTGTACCCTAGCAATTAGAGACATTATGGTTTTTAAAAAAAAACTGATCTCATGTTCTGTTTTCCCCAAATTATTGTCACACTTCAAGCCCACTAGTTCACCAGTAATGGGGCAGACACTTGAATTATTTCTTTGAAGTGTAGAGGAGTAGGCTTAAGTATAAATGTATAAATGTGCCTAAAACGGGGATGCTTATAGAAACTAGAGATGTACTTTGGTAAAATGTGCTACTTTTCAACTTTAGGCGCAACAGTGTTGCAGAGCGCCCTATTTGGTGCACTTTCAGAACCATTGATAGCAAGGTACTAATTTTCAGCACCATGGACAGCGTCGGTGCCAACCTACCCCGATATCAAGGAGAGACTGTGGTGTGCCGCTCTCGCCATTTCGCAGCCTTTAGTTCGGGTCTTCAACATTTCGGCCCGTAAGGAAGGACAGTCCACAGTGATTTCGCCAATGGAGATGACCAGCTCACGGTACAGAGCCACAAGCGTATTGAATTCTTGGACGATCTGTGAATGAGACGATAAAATCACACAAAAATAAGTTATTCCCTAAATGACTTAGTCAAGTCCACACACATATAACAAACAACATTTGCTTGAATATCGCTTCCAGTTCTGGCTATTGCAGTTGAATAGCCTTGATCCTTGGCCAATATATTGACTTGTCAACATGAAACTTGTCAGCCCCACACACACACACACACACAATGTGCCAGTGCAGGTGCATTGTGGTATAGGCATCAATTGAAATAGTATTTCAAAATGTACAACCTATGCGGTCAAAAACATATTGATATATAATAGAAACATGCGATTAAGCAAAAAAAAAGTGAAGCATTGCCATCAAAATTGTCCGCAAAGTCAAAGTGGATGATAAATGAATTGATTTTTCTTTTATTGACAGGGGTCCCATTATGCTAAGTTTGGTTGTTTGCACAACCTCAGAGCTTGAGATTGCGGGACACAAATATTTCGTTCATTTTGTGCAACTCCTGCATAGCATCCTGCTGCACTCCTGTAGGCTATAGGAACAGAGAGGTTCCATTACGTTCACTAATGTGTGAAAGGGTGAAGCAGGCTATAGCCTATATATGATAATTCCTGCCAACATCTGTCAAAACACGGGACCTCTGTGCTATGAACACCTAGATTATATTGTAATTCAGGCAATTTTGAAATCAGTCTAAATCATCAGCACTCCAAATGCAAATCACACAGTCAATCTGCACGCCGAGATGATCTGTTTGGCATCACTGCCGACAAAGCAATGCAAATGCACAGTCTTTTTGCAGTTATTAACAGCTGTCGCCTCTGCACCCTGCATGCACGGGATAGTCGATCGTCCTATAGAACAAAGAAAGCTAGGGATAATAACATAGCACTCCTTATCAGAGGCACCATGCAGGCATTGACGTGTCGCAAACCTACCATTCTGCAGTCGGCCACGGCGCGCTGGGCTTTGCGGGTACTTTCGGTGCTCTCCCTCCTCTGTGGGTCTCGGCAAGGAGGCTTGCCAATCTGGAAGATGTTCCCGGAGGATCTGGGGCGGTTTTTGCGCCCATTCGATGCAGAACTCATGCATACACATCCACTAATAAAACAGCCCTAATACAGAACGGTTTTGTCTTATTTCTCCACCAAACTTCACCACTTTCTCTCTTCCTGCCTCACCACCCAGTACCTTACTGTTCACCTTATTCTCTCCTCTGTATACGCTCAATTCACCTTCGCCAACTACTGGCTGGGTTGGATCTCGATTATTGTTATTGCTCTGTCTATCTCTCACGTTCCTCCCCTCTAGTGTGGGAGACGGAGCAAATATTTTCCCGGACGAGCCTCTGAGTGCAGAAAAAAAGTACCGGATGAGCGTCTGCGACTCCTCTCCGCATTGCCCTGACTGCAGCGGGACGCAAGTCACCTTCACCCCAGCAGCACACGGTGCACAGTGAAGACTTCACACCCAACCCGGAGTCCAGCTAGCTGAGGTGTCTTCTCTGACGCACCGATGTCGGAAGGAGACGATCACATTCACGGATATTCTCCAAATGCAACCATTTTTTATGATTGCGCGTTTCCATTAAGCACCAATAAGACGGGCGATAACGATCGTTTCTTAGCTGCAGAATCTCCTTATAGAGACGAAATAACGCCACCAATGTCCCCGCTGACAATTTCACTGCGCACACTCCTCTGTGCCGGAGAAAATCTAAACGATAAAAAAAAACTTAATTCCTAGTATCGCGGTCTCAATTCGGCTCCCAGGGTCTGTTGGAGTGTCTCCAGCTGGTCGGGCGGGCCTATCTCTAATAACCTTGGAGAGGCAGTAGAAGACAAGCAGTTGCTACAGGCCTGACGTGGCTCTGTGGCTGGCAACACTGCGCACCCAAAGGACGGGAATACTAATAGGGCCCATCAAGTCAGACCCCCGCCCTGAGCTGTATCCTAAACGTGTGAAATTCAGGCTATTGGCCACTTTGCCTCCACAGTAAAAGAATACATTAAAATGCATTCAATATTGCAGTAAAGACTATATGTGTGTCCATTTAAACTTCAGTATTGAATACCACAATTTAAATACACATTTACTACGGTCTATTTATAATAATTATGCAGGCTCATTGTATTGGGACTTAAAGTGTGTTTAATGGTATTATTATTTTTATATCTATGCCTTTCTCAACAGAAATGATATGCCTATAGACACACATTGTGGTTAACATAAAAGTGTTACTTTATTAGAGACCCAAATATATTTTTAAGGTTGTTAAGGTGGTTACTAAGGGTAATCTTGCAATCCAGGTTATGTTATGTGTAAAACATAATAGTCCAACAGACCAATACAAAACCACAAAAAATGTAAGTAAATTGGAAGTAAGCTTCATGCACACAAACAAATGGAGAGCGGTGGCATCAAATAAAACAAAATACATAGGAATATATAAATGTATAATTTGTTGTCTATGGTTACACCACAAAAACTAAACTCTTTCAACATTTCTATTTTTTTTGTTTGCTATGAATGTGCCTGCTTTCAGCTGTGACAATTGCCCTTCCTGGCTTTTGACAACCACAAAGAGGAAAGTATGTGGTAGATATTCTGAATAAATTAGGAGTCCATTTCAGTGTATGGTGAGTGCTCTTTCTAAATCTGCATTACTAATTAATTGTGAATGCAGAAGAAGACTTTCAAAATCCATCTATGTACAGTACGTGACATACACCCACAGATGCACACAGCTGCACAAACACAAAGAGACACATCCAGTGACACAGGTAACATACAGTGTAATTTTATGTCTATTTAAATGTAAAAGATTCTGCACTGATCATGTGTTTGGTTTTGATCTCTTAGAAGAGATGGCACTCTAACTCGTCTCCTGGCTTAGCAATGACAAGTCAATTAATTCTTCTTAAATGGTTTTTACTCCAAAATGTGCATACCATTTTTATAAATAAACACATTTAAACTTGGCCAATAGTTAATACATTTTAAATGCTAATGCCTTCCTGTGCTGCCAACTGAAAGTCTTTCTCCATATCCTCCCCAAACACCTACCACAATGGAAACTTGCAAAGCAAACTGGAAAAGGACAGAGTCCAGTCTCTATCCAGGAGTAAGCAGAGCATGTGCTTTCCATATAGTAAGCTCCAAATATATCTCTTTGGGACTGCTTTACTTGCTGCACTACTGACCATCTAGGTGACACTTTCTGCCCCAAGTGCCAGTTTTTGTACCCAGAGGTCATTCCACCAAGGCTCGAAAACCTTGCCTGCTGTCCAACTGGCAACACACCAGACCACTTGATTGTTAAAGTTATACCAAACTGTGAACAATATGTGCATTGAGTGAAGCCCACATTCTTTACACTGATGCAAGTAGAAAATGAAAGTGAAGCCCTTTGGAAAAGCTAATAAAAGCAAATAAAAGAGGTATCAACTAAACAACTTGAATTGTGTCAGGTAAAAGCAATTTATTTGGCTCTAACACATGATTTCATTACCAAATTGGAAACCGCTTAAATTTACAAATTCATATCAAAGCCACATCTACATACCTGTATGTATGTGTTTCTGTGTAACTTTTGATATAAAATACAGTGACTTATTTCAACATTATTCCCTCCAGGGGGTGCTTAAGAACAATAAAAACCACAAAGTTCCTTCTTGTTGAAAAACAGCAAATTAAAAACATCTAGCAAGACATACTGTATATTATAACACAAGTGCCAACTAAAAAGGTTTTAGTAGCAAGGATATGGTGTATGGCGGTAAATTGGAACACAGAGGTTCATAAAACCATAAACAAATGGTCTCAACCCATACCAAAGAGCAAATCTCGTATTTAAAGAAGTTTTCTGAGGATGCATAAACTTGAAAATCCACCCAAAAACTGCTCACTCATGTTAGTCTTTTTTGTTTTATTGTGGGTTAGTCATTATTATTATTATCATTAATAATAATAATAATAATAAACTATGATTTACATTACAGTATTATCATTGGAATATGCAATACCTGTGGTAGTACTGAAATGGTATGTTCTGGTATGTTTTGGGCAAAAGTATAAACAAGCATCTCTACCTCATTGTAGCAGCTGCTCATGCTTGTGTTTCCTAATGATAAAATATATTGCAAATTGGTTCCACTGTCCATCAGAAGTTTCTAAATTAGATTTTGACAATACTGTTTGAATTCATAAGTGAAAAATTCGGAATACAAAGATGTTTGTCGTATTTTAAAGCATTACCATATGTTTTGTCACGACTGCACATCTCAAAATGAGATAATGTTTTGGGTTGGTAAGTATGAAATTGAAGAAAAGCTAATTGGAATTTTCCACTTTTGTTATTTCTAGTACTTACATTAATATGTCATTGAAAGTAATCAGACTAGGAGTAAGTTGGCTGTGCTGCTAATCAAAAAAATAAGCATTAATAGTATGTATGTAAATTATGTTGAAAGTAAAACACTACAACCTAGGAGATGTTATACGTGACATAATATATGTTTTATCTCCCATCCATACAGGAACAGGACATGTTGTGCAACCCACATTACATGTGCAACATGTGGAGACAGAGAACATTGGATTCCCAAACATCCTCCTACACCATTTCCCCATTTCAATCATTTATTAATGAGAGAAAACAAGCTGCCACCAGCTGTTGTTTCCCTGCTTGTCTTCTCATTAAAGCCTACAGCTTAGTTTCCCCTATATATATGTGCTTGTCTGCCCTCTGCTTCATTTTATTTCCTTACTTTACCCTCATCCTGCAGTATCCTCAACCTTTCCTCTTTCTATGTTGCTCCATCATTTTAGCTATGACTGTCAAAAAGAAGGGAAGAAGAGGTAGCAAAGGAAGCAGAATATGAAGAAGCCAATAACCCAGTTGACTGAGTAGATATAGATGATGACCATGTCCATGTCAAAACGCCAGCCTCGAGAGTCATCCTCAAAGTCCAGAGCGTCCAGACGGTAGCCTCCTCCATGGGGGAACTGGCGTCTAGCAATGGGACTGGACTGCCTCTGGAAGCCTGGTTTGGGTGACAAATAAGGCATCACATCTGGTGGTTTTCATTGAAGTAAAATATTTCTAAAGTAGTTTTCTCCTTATTTGAATTACTGTCAGGTAAAATGGATTCTAATGGTTTTTATAGTGGGAAAAAAGCATCAAAATCACATTGTCAGGAAGGTAGCTACTATTGAGGAAACCAAGGTCACGTCCTCGGTAATATATCTGGGAAATTATTATTTTTTTAAGAGTGATTCTGATGTTTTTTTCTGGACAACGTATCTTAAAATCTGCCGAAATAAAGTAAACTACTACTACTAAAGTAAAATAAAAGGGATTCAGTCTTCTCCATCAGAATTACACAGTATAGAGAAGGCTGCGGAACATTTAGACCATCAAGTGGGAGATAACATTTACCGAAAATATTATTGAAGTAAATTATGAGTAAATAAAATGTGTAATTTTGTGACCCTTTTTTTTTTTAAATACTTAAATTGTACGGAGTTTGGTTGGTAGGTAGTCAAACATTTCCTAGGGGGGCTGTAGGATTCAATCATAACCTGAGTATATTAGAAAATTCTGAACAAAATGTTTCAATCAACTCCTGCAGCATTATCAACTTTTCTACTGTATCTCCATATGTTCAGTTATATTCCAAACTACCATTATTTATGTATTTAAGTTGTATTGGCTTTATACAGTTCATCCATGTCGTGCTACTGCTTTCCTTGAAGCTGTGAGTCCATATTTTGCTGAAAGTAATTGTTGCCATAAGGGTAGGGTGTTTAATAGAAACTAATTTTGGGAACACTGCTTCCCCTCAAGATATTCTCCAAGAATTTTGTCTATAATAAGAAATTGCATGTGTGCGTTGGAAAGGCAGCAACTTAAATGTGTATTATGTATGCTATGAAATTAAAGCATCGGGTTTAATCTGCCACTGAAGCCTTGAGGTACTTTTAAGATAAATACATAGCAGGTACATATGTGCTACTCTGTCACAAGTCTTGTCAAGACCTACAATCTTACTTTAGCATTACAGTAAAGTGGCAATTGTGTCCTTCTGTTGCTGATATTTTGCCAAATCTGTTTATTTTAATCTGAGAGAATTCCGTGTATGAGTATTTAAGAACTTGCCTCCAAAGATACGGAAGAGTTTCCGGCAGCTTGGGAGAGGCCACTTTGCACAACTTGCTTTCTGGAAGTTTTGTTTCCGGGAAAGGTATTCCTTTGGGAAGAATGTTCTTGCTGTTTGGTTTAGCTCTGTAAGAAAGACAAGGAGACAAACTAAATATTATAAAACGTGAACATCTTATTTACACCTACACTTCTTTATAGCCTGGATAGATTATGTTTGATTGATTCAATGTATTCAAAGAAGCAGCAGATGCAGCATCATCAGACTCCCTCATCTTCTCCTTGTTCTGTTTCTGTGTGACCTTGGTTTTGGTAATCAACACAAGAATCTAATCTACAATCCTTGTCACCTAATCACTCACAAGAGCCCTTAGTGTGTCTGCAGTCCTCAAAACCATGGCCACTCTTGTCTTTTAATGGCCATAGCAGTGTCCCTGCCGCTCACTCTCTCCTACATACATCTAGAAGTAGGCCAAAGTGAATCACAGAACTGCATTACTTATTCATAGATCAGACTACGTTCCATGTAATCAGCTTGCAGTGATCACAAGGTTACATAAAATAGGTATGTCACTAAAGAGCATATGTGCAAAAATATTATTATTACAGTAGATTATGTAAGATTATTGTGTAATGACATCACATATAAGATTAGGGTTTCACTGTCTACAGGTGACGCAATTGCTAAAAAAATCTCTTTTGTCATATCGCAATGCATTTCCCACCCATCAGGTTAACCCATTTCTTATTTCCATCAGAAAGCACTAAATAAAAGTGTTCAGATTCTCGGTTGGGTGACTCATCTGGTCAGAGCTGAACTAAACGTCTACTCTGCTCCCTACGGGACATCTGCAGCTGGGCCCTCTGAACAATCTGCAGCTTAGATCTCATCTATGCAACAGCCAACAGACATACGAATACACATATAGCCTAGTTTCTAATTTACTATTACATTATGATTATTTGGTTCTAAACTACACATTTTACTGGCATATTTAAAACTGTATTTTTTATCCATCTCACATTATGTAATCTAAAATTTTAGCAGAGTCATAAGTAGAGGTGATTCGTATTTCAAATCATGTGAATTGTACAGCAAGTACTTTCTGTCCATTAGCTCACCCTTCTGGAAGAAGACATGTGTGATGATTGTTCTGCAGAGGGGGCAGGGGGTGTTGGTGGGGCTGTTCTTAGCCAGTGTCCTCAGACAGGGTTCACAGAAGATGTGGTTGCAGGGGTGACACATGTAAGGACTGAAGTATACATCCAAACACACAGCGCAGATGTAACCTTCTCTGTCAAAAGCGCTCATGTCCTCATCATCCTCGCTACTGCTGCTGGATGGGTTCCCTGTTGAACTCTGGGTAACAAGCAAACGCATAGGGTGAAAAGATAAATGATGTTGATAGATGTATTAATGCCCATGCATGTATTTTCTTGTAGACCTCTTCATGCAGATAAATATTTATGTGTGTATATATGCAAACATGCACATCTGCAAGCCTTTGTATACTGTAAAAAGTTCAGAAATGTGTTGGTTTTTGTGTGTTTTGGATGAGATTCACATCAGATTAGCACCAAACGTCTGAGTTTTATACATCTCAACACTTCTCTTCTTCTATCTCTAAAATCTAAAACCATGATGGCAAACCCATTTCTAAAGGGTCATGTCTACATGGAATGAGCTTCTGCAGACAGACAGATTAAGTAAAAGAAGAAAGGAGACAAATCCAGAAATCTGACTCCCCACATATGAGGTTTTGAGCATACATTATCACTGTGTCATCACACCAGCTGGCAATAAATATAAGTGAAAATGTCCTCTACTGCAGTCCTCTTGAGATTCTGTTTAAAATACTCTCTCTTTAATACACACATTTGATGAGTGTAAATTGTCTTTGACACCCACCTGCACAGCATAATAATATGTGTGAGGACATGAGGGTTTTAGATGTAAGCTCAGCAGAGTAAAACATCTACCTACCTACACTTTCTCATTTCTTATGGAAGAGCATAAACATTGTTTGCTAAATAGAGCATTTTGATCCTGATGCTGGCCCTAATTCAAACTCCCCTTACTCTACAGCAAACAGAGTTGTTGCTCTCTTCAGGTAGAGTTTTTCCATAAGACACAGTGTGGCTCATGCATACACAATTCTGTAAGCTAAAACATTTTGTTTACGCTGTAGATGGCCTGTCCTCAGTTTACCCTTTTAATCTAGTTTGTATCTTTTCATTTCATATGGCACAATACATCTGCCACCCCCACTGCTCCAATCCCTCTCATCTCCTCAGCAGTCAACTGCCCTCCCTCCCAGGTGCCTCTGCACCTAAATCCACACTCAGCATTTCCAAATTCCAAATAAAATTCATATGAGAGGAAGTACCAAAACCCGTTTTGAGAACAGTATCTGGGGTCCCTCAAGTCCCCCTACTCAGACCTGTGACGGCAGACTTTGAGGATTGGTGTCTGAAGCCTCAGTCTTAAAAAAAGCCCAGGGGGTGCTTCCAGAGTAATTACCACTTTATCGCCCAGGGGGAACTCCAGGGACTTCCGTGTTGCACCAGTCCTGCCTCCCAAGGTGTGTCATTAACACAGAGGAGAGAACACAGAGTGTACAGCTCCAAGTAATCATGGGCACTGAGGCTCTCCTGTGGCAACATACACAGTAACATGGCACCTTTGTCTTGGTTGCACTAGTAAATGTGTACATCAATAAATAAGTACTATTCTTTATCATTGGGAAGTAAAAGTAAATCAAAATCTTTTAGTAGACATAAAGTAAACTTTTTCTTTTTACTAACTTAACTTGTATTAGCTTCATTTGACTAATAGTGCTACTGCACCACTAACCTGACACAAATGTGGTTTGTGTAAACTTGAAAGAATAATAATTATTGTAGAATAGCAATAAATGTTTCTGCAGAACTATATGCAGTAGCTACATTCAGCCACAACCACATTTCATCTTCTGAGCAGCAGCTGGAGTAAGTAATTGAACAATCCAACACTAATTGCCTCTCCATGACCTACTTCCTGTGGAAAACTGCATGACAATAATACCTGCTCTGACCTTTGGCCTACTGTATACTATCTGCAAAATGCAAAAATTACATGATACTCTATCAGGGGGGTTAAAACAGCCATTTCCACAAACAATGAAGGCATAGGCAGTAAAGTTGCATGAAATCTGCAAAGGGGGAAATAAATAAAGCATCATATTTGGAAACACATTGTGTAATATGTATCCAGAATATAAACAACTTAAACAAGGCTTTGTGACCAAAGGGTTAAAAAAAATAATAATATGAGAGGGTGAATGAGAAAAACTACTGTTGCGCTGTCCTTGAGAAGTATCCTTAAGTCCCAATGGCTGAAATGCTGTGCTTGTAGTGAGCAGCTCCCAAATGAGAATGAGTGTAACTGTGCGAGTGCAAAGTTGGAAACAGCTGAGGAAAAGCATACACACTCAATAAGTCTTGATATTGATAAATGACCAAGCAAACTCATTTAATGTATTCTGAATTAATAAACAAACACGCTTACTCACTTTTTCTCTGAGAGTTAGGTGAGAAGACCAATACCACTCACACTGTGCATTAAGTATAGAGCTTAGCATAAACACTGGAAGCAGGGGGAAGCAGTTCAGCTAGGCTGGCTTTCTCCAAAGTTCAAATATGTACAAGCACCATTACAACTCACAAACTAATACACTGTATCTTATTTGTTTAATTCATACACAAACATGTTAGGACAACTTCCTAGAGTCTTGCTTTCACTGTGAGACAGCCAGGTGCCTAGCCACTGGATTATGTTACATGTATGTGACGTCAAAACATAACTATTCACATACAAGATTTCAAAACATGTCAAGCTTACCTGACTCTGACTATTTTTATCATTAACTATTTTTTAAATATATCTCATCAAAATGCACAGCACATAACTCTGTAAAACCACAATTTACATTACATTTTTGTTTGTGTTCACAAAAAAAATGAGATATAACATGTCCACAGCTTTAGAGGTGTTGATAGCCATATTTGTTTTCCTTTAGAGAGAGCCAGGCTAGCTGTTATACCCTGCTTCAGTATTTACGCTAAGGTAAACTAAGATAAACTAAGTTAAGCTAAGCTTATCCCCTCTTGACTTGGGCTACATACATAACATTCAAACATTATCAATCTTCTCATCTTACTCTCGGCAAGAACTTTCTAACATTTGGCTCTCGACCTTTAAGGTACACGTGATAACTGTAGGGCAAATTGGGAAAAATGTAAAAACACTTCATGCATTTTCCTCATGGTGGCACATGCCATCTGTTCTCCCCCACAGAAATAATCCACCACACTATAATGGACACAATTATATCTGCTAGAGAAGATAGTATGTGTATTATGTATCTACATCATACATACATTAACTGCAATTTGAGGGAGAGAGGAATATCTAAACTAAAAACAATATAATCAGCAGGACGACATTGAATTAGGGAATTGATTTTCTGTGTTTCAATGCAACTAATTTTATTCAGCTTTCTCTAACTCGGCAGTCAGAATAATTTCAATCCACCAACGTAACTGCAGATCTGCAGCAGCCAATCAAAACAGAATCTGCTCTGTTGTCTGGTTGCTTTTGAAGGGCTCTCCACCCAAGCCTCATCATGCAACTAATTCAGATGTAACCCCATTTTAAACCGTACAGACAATGGCTATTGAGAGGAGCTGGGTGCTGATAGGGCTGTCGACAGTCAGACTTAGATGAAATTAACACACAGACACAAATACACGTGCAGCCACACAGTCACATAAAGTGCCACGAATAAATACAGTGAAAAGTGGACCCAACACTCAATATTTAGGTCTGATTTGTGTGCATGTTGTATTTTACCACACACACAAACATACAAAAGTGGATCAGTTAGGTAATTTAAGGCTGAAGTGCCTTGAGACTTGAGAAACTTAAAAGTATCCTAAAGCTTCTTAACTGATAAAGACTACACATGAAGACAGCAATCTTTGGTTTGGTAAATGATAAATGAAAAAAAGTGTGTCATTGACCGGTAGATAAGTGCCCCTACTGTACTTCTCAGTGTCACATAAAATATCATGGTGCTTTAATAGTTGATACATTATTTGCATTGTATTAACATAGTATTAATTGGGAAATGGAATAGAAAAATAAATTATTCAATGATTTAATTATCAACTCTGTGGTTCTTCTTATACAGCAGCACCAAAAGATATAAGGTAGTTGCCTGATCTTAATCCTAAAATCACTGGTATATCGCATTGCACTTTTCTGCTTTTTTTTTGCACTTCTGGTTGGACGCAAACTGCATTTCGCTGTCTTTGTACTTGTACTCTGCATAATGACAATAAAGTTGAATCTAATCTAATCTAAAACATTTGGTAAAAGAACAGTGACTTCAGTACTCACTGTCATATTTAGGCTCAGTTATTTGTGTCATTCACCTGTCTGCTCTCTTGCAGTTGACTTTGTCTCCACCTTTCCCTTCTTCTCTGCCTCCTCCTCAGACACTTAATCCTGTTCTTCTCTCTTTTACTCATCCTCCTCTCAGGGAGAAAAGGAACACAAGGTGGCACCACTGCTGAGGTCATGGTTTGACCTATCACCTCCATCACACCACTGCCTCCTTCCTCGCCATCGTCCACATCCTCTTCCTCCTCCTCCTCTTCTTCTTCTCCTAGCTCTGAGTTGGTGAGAGATGGGATGTGTGTCAGATGGCTTTGTGACGATCGTCCAGTTGCTGTCCCTGTTCTCACCTCCATCCAGAATGGATCTGTCTCTCTGGGCAAACTAAATGGGTTGCAGTGCAGGTCTCCTGCTGCTGTTCTGGATGAAAGTCTCTGAGGGGACAGAGTTGTGGATCTGGTTTGGATGGGAGGCTGAGGGAGAGCAGAAGACATGGACCTCATTGCTGGCTGAGGGGATTGGGGGTTTAAATTGGCGGTGATGTTCCGGGTGCAGCCAATACTGGGAGGTCTAGGGCACGTGGATCCTCTCTGCAAGTTGTTCGCTCCTTCCAAAGGGCTGTTTAACTGGATGTCAGAATTACTGCTAGACAAACTTTCAGCGCTTCCTGTCCCTTGTCTGTCCTGGGCTCCAGCTCCATGTGTACCAGTTCTTTCAGTCTTTCTCTGCCTTTGTTTTCCTTTTTCCCTGCTTCCTGTGTGTTCAACATTTTGTCTCTCCTCATCCCTGTCTTGATTTCCCTCTCTCCATCTTCCTCTGTTGTCCTTGATGCAGGTCTTTCTGTGTGCTTTCCTCCCTGGCAGGGCAGGTCTCACCAGCTGCTCCACACTGCTCGACCTTCCCTCTCCGGCTGGATCTGCACTCCTCAACCTAGGTCTCACTGTCTTTAAGAATGGAGTGTAAGTCTCGTTGTTGCTGTTTTCTTCACGATCATCTTCACTTCCACGACCTCCAACTCTGCTTGATCCATTAACACCGGAGGGTTCCAAATGGGAGCTCATGGCGACGGTTTTGAGCCCCTCATTCACCAGCAGAGCACATCTGAAGCAACTTCTACCAGCTAGCCTGGTCTTTCCCCTGTCATCTTACCCAAAGTCTTCTCTCTGCCTCCCACTACTTCTGGATGTATAGGTTCAAGCTCTTTAGAGGGACTGTTCCAGTGTAGAGGAGGTGAGCAGTGCATGCCTCTAGCCTGGCCTATCCTGCCTGTTAGCCCGCTGGGACATTCCATGCTGTTGACAAAGCCAAAGTCCCCCTGGTGAGCCCCATTACAATAGGTGCACTGTTCATGGCCTCACTATTGTCCCGTGTGACCTATAGAAAACACATCCACTGAATACACAAAATAAGGTGAAAAAACCAGAGCCACCTTTTTTTTCTCACATCCACTAATATGGTGTCAGCTTTTTTTACTCTGGGGTTTACAAATAGAGCACAGAGTGTGTGTGTGTGTGTGTGTGTGTGTGTGTGTGTGTGTGTGTGTGTGTGTGTGTGTGTGTGTGTGTGTGTGTGTGTGTGTGTGTGTGTGAGTGCCTGGACTTGAAGAAAATCAAAATGTATTTGAGGAAAAAGATCAGGATAACTTGTTCAATAGCGCTTTGTTCTGTTTCTTATTATAATAGGTCATGCAACTGTTAATGTAATGTCTAATTGAGGGGAATGGCATAAGTTGGTACTTTGCATCATTGTTTACGTCTTGGTCTTTGATAAAATGTAAATTGACAGCCTTATTTACATAACTATTATTCACACATTCTTAGAAAATGATCACAGTGAATTACATAGCCCATTCTAAGGCATAAATTACCATCTTAGATACAGCTCCACAAGTCCTCTGATAATGCCTCACTGGTTTGTCCTAATTATGTCCTAACAGGCTGAAGACTAAGGTTCATGCCTTTGGCTTTTGGGATAATAAGCATTAGAATATCTCAGGAGATATGACTGGAAAATCACTTTTGAAAACCCATTTGTGCAGTGTGACTATTAAGTAATCTTTTCTCATGTATTTTTGTACTGTTTGTAATTTGTTCAAAATAAAGTAATAATCTTTCTTTATTACTAATTTTTAACCGGTTATCTAACTTTTCTAATATAATCACAAATATCTCGATTTGTGTGATCGTTTATCTCCTGCGCTGTAGTCTTAATTAATCAAGTTTGAATGACTTGCATTTTGGTCTCTCTGTCCACTACAGCCAAGGCTGAATGCCCAGGGGCCCCAGACCCCTCAGGGCCCCAAAAGCCCCAGATCATAGTGTGTTACAGTAACTGCTTTTTTGGTAATTTAACTAATTTCACATTTGTTATGGAATTTGTACCACTTAAGTGTAAAACCCTTCACACGATACATATTGCTACATAAAGTGCTGTTAAATAGAATAACTACAACAGTTTTTGGCCCATTTTTCCGAAAAGGTTAATCTGGCCATGAAGTTGTAAAACTTCACTCAGTCTCTGTGATACTGAAAAACCTCTGTATGGCTCTCTAGACAGACACACACACACACACACACACACACACACACACACACACACACACACACACACACACACACACACAATATACATTGGAATGTAAATTAAAAAATGCTGACACAAGTTCAATTAGAACACAGAACTTCTATTAGAACACAGAGGGATCTATAATCTCACAGTGTATTAATTCCAGACAGACACAACAGTTCAGTTTAGCATTCTTCTTCACAGTGAACACAACACAGAGATTTTCTGCACTTAACAGGAACTTACAAGAGGAAAGCAAACCACTCCAACTGAGAAAACCTGAAGAGAGAAAGCTCAGAATGAGAGAAAAGAAAGAAAAACAAGTCAACCCAGTTCATCTGAAAATGTCTGAACATAGACAGGTAAGTAAATGCTCTGTATAGAAGTTTAAGAACTAAATTGGTTTATAGTTTAGATATCAATTTGCCCAATTTGAAAACATAGGTGATCAAGGGTGATCAAGATTTTAGTGAAGGTGAGCTGGAGGACAGGTTGTGTTTGTTCATTCTGTTTGGCGAGGATCAGCACCTCTAAATCTGAGGCCATGGTTCTCAGCAGGAAACCGATGGAGTGCCTTCTCCAGGTAGGGAATGAGTCTTTACCCCAAGTGAAGGAGTTCAAGTACCTTGGGGTATTGGTCGCGAGTGAGGGGACAATGGAGCGGGAGATTGGTCGGAGAATCGGCGCAGCGGGTGCGGAATTACACTCAATTTATCGCACCGTTGTGACGAAAAGAGAGCTGAGCCAGAAGGCAAAGCTCTCAATCTACCGGTCAGTTTTCGTTCCTACCCTCACCTATGGTCATGAAGGCTGGGTCATGACCGAAAGAACGAGATCCAGGGTACAAGCGGCCGAAATGGGTTTCCTCAGGAGGGTGGCTGGCGTCTCCCTTAGAGATAGGGTGAGAAGCTCAGTCATCCGTGAGGAGCTCGGAGTAGAGCCGCTGCTCCTTCGCGTCGAAAGGAGCCAGTTGAGGTGGTTCGGGCATCTGGTAAGGATGCCCCCTGGGCGCCTCCCTAGGGAGGTGTTCCAGGCACGTCCAGCTGGGAGGAGGCCTCGGGGAAGACCCAGGACTAGGTGGAGGGATTATATCTCCAACCTGGCCTGGGAACGCCTCGGGATCCCCCAGTCGGAGCTGGTTAATGTGGCTCGGGAAAGGGAAGTTTGGGGTCCCCTGCTGGAGCTGCTACCCCCGCGACCCGTTACCGGATAAGCGGAAGAAGATGGATGGATGTTTGGCGTTAAACAGAGACAAGATGAAAACGTTACATCCATGATATCTGAACAATGTACCAGAAATCTTGTGCGTAAGGCATATATAATACAAAAGAGCAAGAAACAAGTAATGCTACATGTTTTATCACAGTGATCTGAATATCTTAGATTAATCTGCAAATTGGAGTATGTTTTTTTTAAATATACCCAGCTTCTTTAATTTTTTTTACATAGCAAATTCATGCATTCAATGCATTTACTGTGTGAATACATTAGCAAGCAAACATCAAAATGCATGCAGTCACAGACACGTGTAATGAAACAATCACATGTGCTTATAAGTAAATTGATCGCATATATAAATACAAGGAGAAAAGTATCTATAAGCAACATTTTTAGAGTCATGATTTAGAACTATGACACATTATCATGTGCATTATCTGCAGTATTAACACACGGTCATACTATAAAAATGACGTTATAATTTTCATTAGGAAAAAGATAAATAAGGACATGTATCATACTGTAAAAAAATATTAAGATCTAATGTTTGATTTAGAGTACGGTCCATAATTCAAATAAAATTCAACAATTATTTCCTTAATGTTGTACAGCAATATCCACATTTCACTGTACACCGCATACTTGTTTAAAATTATCGACACAAAAATTTTAAACTAAGGCTAGCTCTACTTCTGTTTACGTAAAGGGTTTCAACACCTCTTCTAGCAGAGCTAGTTTTTTCAATGTTTGTGTTTCTCCACTAGAATTCTGTTTCAAGTGACATGGACAAAGAAGCAGAGGACATGGACGATATCTCCAGCACTCCTCCGTTCTCCATGAACTCAGCGACCACTGAGGATCTTGCGGATCTTGATGAGCTGATGCATTGTGATGATGTTTTAGAGGACCAAGAGGTCACCGGGCTGAGGACCCATTCAGTCATCAGTGATGAGAGCGGGATGACATACCCCTCTTCTGGGGGTTCCTCCCCTGATTCAGACATCTCAGATATGATCACACCTTTTGATCAGAATATTGACGAGGAGATTAAACAAGTATGCCAAAACTTCTTTAATCTAAAAAACCCTGAGACAGAAGCCGATGATTTTGGAGAAAACGAAGATGTCCGGATCACCGATACAGGATCAACCTCCAGTCTTGCTATCAGGTCAAATGAGAGCACGGTACCTGCCTCATGTCCCTCTTCTTCCTCCTCCAACACAGCCATCACTAAGGCAGACAAGATGTTGCTGCAGTCCACTGAGGCTGTCAAGATTCAGACAGACAATTATTTAGAACATGACAGTAAAGAGGTGATGATGGAAGGAGGATCTAAAGGCAAGAGGAAGAAGTCGCAGTGGAAGAGGTGTTTCAGTGGAAGGCGGAGGAATAGGGTTCAGCCAGCTCCATTAGAACATTTGAATGACTTGTCATCTGGGAGCCAACAGGGCTCTCCTTGTTCTGAAGAGATGCCCTCCACCTCCTGCAGTGCTGCTCTGGGAGCAGACCTTAGGTCCACTCAGATACAGACTGGACTGGACTACACGGAGGATGAGGATCAGACACCAGAAGACACCAGAAATGTTCTTTCATCTCTGTCCTCTGCCAGCTCAATTCCACCTGATTATCGGGTTGTTGAGATCACTTGGGCCAAACCCCGAGAGGAGCCACCTCTGACTGAATCTACGACTGATGAGTTCCAGGAAGAGATGAGCTCTTCTTTGAGTCAACAGTCCACTGACTCTGGTGAGGAGGATGAAGAACCCTTCAGCCAGAGCTCTGTGGAGCAGTCTCAGTCTGACTCTCATGATGATGTTTTAGAGGACCAAGAGGTCACCGTGCTGAGGACCCATTCAGTCATCAGTGATGAGAGCGGGATGAAATACCCCTCTTCTGGGGGTTCCTCCCCTGATTCAGACATCTCAGATATGATCACACCTTTTGATCAGAATAACGACGAGGAGATTAAACAACTATGCCAAAACTTCTTTAAATTAGAAAACCCCGAGACAGGGGCAGAAGATTGTGGAGCAAAAGTGGAAGTTCGGACCACCGACACAGGATTGACCTCCAGTCTTGTTATCAGGTCAAATAAGAGCACGGTACCTGCCTCATGTTCCTCTTCTTCCTCCTCCAACACAGCCATCACTAAGGCAGACAAGATGCTAATCTCCCAGATGATTGACGAGACACTCATGTCAAGACACCGCGGTCCACTGAGGCCGCAAAGACACCGCAGTTCACTGAGGCCGTAAAGACACCGCAGTCCATTGAGGCCGTAAGGCCCTGCAGTCCACTGTGGCTGTAAAGACACCGCAGTCCACTGTGGCTGTAAAGACACCGCAGTCCACTGTGGCCGTAAAGACACCAAAGTCCACTGTGGCCGTAAAGACACCGCAGTCCACTGTGGCCGTAAAGACACCGCAGTCCACTGAGGCCATAGAGACACCGCAGTCCACTGAGGCCGTAGAGACACCGCAGTCCACTGAGGCCGTAAAGACACCGCAGTCCACTGTGGCCGTAAAGACACCGCAGTCCACTGAGGCCGTAGAGACACCGCAGTCCACTGAGGCCGTAAAGACACCGCAGTCCACTGTGGCCGTAAAGACACCGCGGTCCACTGAGGCCGCAAAGACACCGCAGTTCACTGAGGCCGTAAAGACACTGCAGTCCACTGTGGCTGTAAAGACACCGCAGTCCACTGTGGCCGTAAAGACACCGCAGTCCACTGTGGCCGTAAAGACACCGCAGTCCACTGTGGCCGTAAAAACACCAAAGTCCACTGTGGCCGTAAAGACACCGCAGTCCACTGTGGCCGTAAAGACACCGCAGTCCACTGAGGCCATAGAGACACCGCAGTCCACTGAGGCCGTAAAGACACCGCAGTCCACTGAGGCCGTAAAGACACCGCAGTCCATTGAGGCCGTAAAGACACCGCAGTCCACTGTGGCTGTAAAGACACCGCAGTCCACTGTGGCCGTAAAAACACCAAAGTCCACTGTGGCTGTAAAGACACCGCAGTCCACTGAGGCCGTAGAGACACCGCAGTCCACTGAGGCCGTAAAGACACCGCAGTCCACTGAGGCCGTAGAGACACCGCAGTCCACTGAGGCCGTAGAGACACCGCAGTCCACTGAGGCCGTAAAGACACCGCAGTCCACTGTGGCCGTAAAGACACCGCAGTCCACTGAGGCTGTAGAGACACCGCAGTCCACTGAGGCCGTAAAGACACCGCAGTCCACTGAGGCCATAAAGACACCGCAGTCCACTGAGGCCGCAAAGACACTGCAGTTCACTGAGGCCGTAGAGACACCGCAGTCCACTGAGGCCGTAAAGACACCGCAGGCCTTACAAGCCTCTCTGGATAGGGGATCCTCCAGCATCACTGCTGCGGTCAGATGCCTGGCGTCAAAAGACAGAGCAGCCAAAAAGACTTTGAAGCGAGCTATCAAAACAATGAAATCCTTTCTCCCAGGACGAAGAACTGCATTGAAGAGGATTCAGACAGGAGGACGTAAAGGCAAGAGTAAGAAGTCACAGTGGAAGTGGTGTTTCAGTGGAAGGCGGAGGAATATGATTCAGCCAGCTCCACTACAACATTTGGATGAGACTGTCAGGTCAGCCAGCATTAACTTGACACCTAGGAGCACTGGAGAGAGCGCTCTTTGTTCTCCAGAGACGCCCTCCACCACCTCCTGCATTGCTGCTCTGGGAGCAGACCTTAGGTCCACTAACCTAGTGTTGGTGGACTACGTGGAGGACGAGGATCAGACACCAGAAGAAACCAGAAATGTTCTTTCATCTCTGTCTTCTGCCAGCTCAATTACACCAGATTATCAGGTTAAGGTTGCTTGGTCCAAACGCCCTGAGAACCCACCTCTGACTGAATCTACAACTGATGAGTCCCAGGAAGATATCACTTCTTTGAGTCAACAGTCCACTGACTCTGATGAGGAGAATGAAGAACCCTTCAGCCAGAGCTCTGTGGAGCAGTCTCAGTCTGACTCTGAGTATCTCAGAAATAACCAAAGGGATGCTGAGGAGACCAAGGCAAAGAGGAGCAACCACTTCTCCCGCTTCATCTGTAAAATCTTCTCAAAGGTAAGGGTGCATTTACAAGGGAATTTTAATCAGTGGAACCATTTTAAAAGTACACAAGAATAGATTAGACTTAGACTTCGACTTCTCTTTATTGATCCTTTTGGGATGACTCCCGCAAGGAAATTAGATATCCAGCAGCAGATTTTAGCAGCTTACAAAACACTCTTTAAATAAAGAGGTATACAAAATACAGTATAAGAATAACAATAACAATAAACTTTTAGCTAAATATTTTTTACAAAAAGTAAACAAACAGTAAACAACAATAAACTACAAATAAATAAAGATAAATATATAGATATATAGGACTGTGTATGGTATTGTGTTATTGTACAGTTAATAAATAAATTACATTTAGCATACATTAGCAGTTAAGAGCAGTTAGAGTGTCCAGGTATGTATGTGAGTAGATTATTAATTTATTCCACAGTGAATGAGTGAGTGGCTACCACTCCTTCCCTTCCTTCCTGTTCCGTTCTGTCCTCTTTACCCTATTTATTCCTCCCTGCGAGTGAGGAGTTGTAGAGTATGATGGCATGAGGGACAAAGGAGTTCTTGAGTCTGTTGGTCCTACACTTGGGAAGGAGCAGCCTTCCACTGAACAGGCTCCTCTGGTTGCTGATGACGGTGTGCAGGGGGTGGCTGGCATTGTCAGTAATGTCCAGCAGTTTGTCCAGAGTCCTCCTTTCTGCCACCGTCACCAGTGAGTCCAGCTTCATGCCGACCACAGAGCCGGCCCGCCTGATCAGATTGGACATAATCTGACCAGATGCGATGACAGATATTAAGTCAGGTGGAACAGACCAGCAGAGACAGTATGAAGGATGTATGACAAGTTGTCTCAGCTTTACTTTACGTGTTATCTCTCATCCTAGTTCTCAGTAGTTTTTAACTTCTCTCCTACCTACTTTCTTTTCTGTCCTTTCCGTCCCTTTATTCTCTAATTATCTCTAATATTCCAAAAGCATCAAAAGCCATGTATTACCAATCCTGTGATTCATGAGAGAAGTGATGATGCTTTTTCTGGACCAAACAAGTCCAGTTGTTTATGACTTGAAGACGTCTCCTGATCTTGTGTTAAACTGTAGACATTTATTTGTGTTTCTGTACTGATGTGTTGTTTTCATTTTCTGTTATTTTCCAAAAAAGAATAAACAGGAGGAAAAGGAGAAGAAGGCTTCAGCAGAGAATCAGACCAAGCAGCCTCACTTTTGGTTGTGGCTGTTGTTCTGCAGTGCGTGCAGCTGTTGCCTTGACAAGTAAAGAACAGGATCAGGGCCAGACTCTACTGGTCTGACAATAAGTGCTCCCCATCTCTCCTTCTCCTAATGCACCCTTTTCTCCCCCATCTCCCTCAATTGTCCCACCGTGGTATCTCTTTCTGCCCAGTACTGTTTACCATCTCTATGTCACTGGCTTTAAATATAATGGAGTAATGTACATTGTGTTATGTTTTTACAGTGTTCTGTCAGACAGCTTAAATACATTAATACTTTGATGACTGCATATCGATGTTTCTTGTAGTTTGTTGGACACTTAAATGACACTTACAGTACATATAAAGAACATGACTTTCATTGTTACTGACAAACCAGACTAAAGGACAACACACACTGTCTGCTGCACGTCAATTGACGATCACACACATAGGAAGTGTCATACAGAAAATACTATAACTATAGTATAAGGCTGAAACATGTACTTGTATTGAGCTCATTAATTGAGTAGATCCACTTTGTGCAGCTTGCAGCAGGCATTAGTTAGCCAACACTGCACAGTCAGGCAAAGTCTTCAAACTTCTGCCCTCTGATAAAACACATCCATGTGTGACTGTGACTAAATGTCTAGTAAAAAACGTTACTAGTGTAAAACATAGCTAAAGGGCATAAGCTAGTTACATACTCGTTTTCATGTTGAAAGCAGCAGGAGGGTCAGTCAAGTTCAATGGTCATTTGGAGCTTTAGTGGGGGGTAGTGACACGTTGCCCATCTTTATATACAGTCTATACTGTTGTACTTCATGGACACAAATTTAAATGTATTCTTGGTTAAATGATCTTATAAACTCAAACCACTGTACACCCCTCCCTCCCTTGTTTTTCCTCACTAGCTGTTTTTATTCTAGGCTGTTTTCTGACTCTCGGCTGACATTATTTATATATATTTATATTAGTTGGCTCAAACACACTCGAACATGAGCCAAAAACAACTATTGTTTTAATTGTTTTCTAGGGGATCCTCTCTTTCTCTGTCTCCCTCAATTTTTTCAATTTCAATTTGCTTTATTGGCATGACAAAATCAATTTACTGTGTAGCCAAAGCATAGAAAAAACAACAACGAAATAAGAGAGTAAATACATGCTCTCACTTTGTCTCTCTGTCTATCGCTCTCCCTCTCTGACTCCGTCTTCTAACGCCATCAACAAGGTGCCAGAGGCAGTACGGTAAAACCTACATTTAAACCTGTGTTGACATCATCAAACACACACACGCACGCACACACACACACACACACACACACACACACACACACACACAGTTTGCTTCTCATCTTCAACCATCTCACTATCTCCCTCGGCAGCTCAACCCCCTCCTGTTTCCTTATCCTTCCTACGGTATCTTACTTGCCTTAAACCCCAAATACTGATACAACAGTCTTCATCATTTGATGCAGTACCCATCATTTGGGCAGCAGATGGCAGCAGCTCTCCTTTCTGGACTGTTGTGTCGCTGTCCCTAGTCCTGAAACTGCCTCTCGCTCCCAACGCCCTGGACATGTTACCTTTCTCTACATTCTGACTCGAATTGCGTTGTTGCGCCCTTAAACGCTTTATTTCCACATGTTTCCGAGTTCCCTTTAAGTTCTTTTTACTTGTCAAAACGACTGTTTAAAATGAAGTTGGCTCAAACAAGAAAGTTAATTAGAAGTGATAAAAGATATTAATATTTCCACCTCGCGTATCCCGATGTTTTGTAATAACTCAGTTAATAAGTATTAGTCCTGACTGACACCATTTGAGATGTAAACTAAAAAAAACAATCCACAATTTGTTACATTAAGCGAGTCCAAAGAGTAAAATAAAGGTGAGAGTTAAGAAAAGGAGAGCTCTGCGCCCTCATCGGCTTTCTGCAGTGAAAAACGGAGCAACAAGAAAAGCCGAGGCACAAAACTCCAGGGCGACCTCCACACGGTCTGACGTACCCAAATCTGCTGGTATAAATGAATTCACGGCGTCAGCAAGCTCAGAGGGTTTGCAGTACCAGGGAGCGCACCCGTCTGTTAACACTCACAGGCTATAACACACACACACCCCTCACACACGTCTGCGTCATGCGTCCTGAGAGCCACGGCATGAACGCGGTAACTCCGATGGACCCAGGTAAAACGCACAGCGGCAGCAGTCTGAGGGGCTGACTGTGTCCTGCTTATCTTTCCAGTTGCGTGTCCCTCACTGTTCTGAGAAAGTCGCGCTCTGAGTGTGGTCGCATTATGGATTTTATAACAACAAGCAGCAACAACAACAACAGCAACGCGACCAGCGGTTACCCTGATGGGGTGGAGGTGGTTGCCGACTGGGACGGGGGTGAGAATGGCACGGGGTCTGGGTCTCTTCTAGATGTGAAGCTGAGTTACCAGATTATCACCTCTCTGCTCTTGGGTGCCCTTATCCTCGCCTCCATATTTGGCAATGCGTGCGTCGTGGCAGCCATCGCCCTGGAGAGATCTCTCCAGAATGTGGCTAACTATCTCATTGGATCCCTGGCCGTGACAGATCTTATGGTATCGGTACTGGTTCTGCCAATGGCGGCCCTCTATCAGGTTTTAAACAAGTGGACATTGGGGCAGGAGATCTGTGACATATTCATTTCACTGGATGTACTGTGTTGCACATCATCCATCCTGCATCTGTGCGCCATTGCCCTGGACAGGTACTGGGCCATAACAGACCCAATTGACTATGTAAATAAACGGACACCAAGGCGAGCTGCGATCTTGATAAGCGTGACTTGGCTAATTGGTTTCTCCATCTCTATTCCGCCTATGTTAGGCTGGAGAAGCGCGGAAGACAGGGCGAACCCCGACGCCTGCATCATCAGCCAGGACCCGGGCTACACCATCTACTCCACATTTGGGGCATTTTACATCCCTCTCATCCTCATGTTGGTCCTGTACGGGCGAATATTCAAGGCTGCACGGTTTCGGATTCGAAAAACAGTCAAGAAAACCGAGAAAGCAAAAGTGTCAGAAAAGTGCTTGACTGTGTCTCCGGCCATCTTCCATAAGAAAACCAACGGGGAGGCCGAGGGCAAAGGCTGGAAGCGCAGCGACGAGTCCAAATACAGCTCTCCGTGCGTAAACGGCGCGGTGAAGCACGGAGAGGAGGGTGAGTCACTTGAGATCATAGAAGTTATCAGCAACTCAAAGACGCACCTGCCGTTGCCCAACACCCCTCAGTCCTCCTCGCAGGGCTTTGAAAACATGAATGAAAAGACCTCGGGGGCGAAGAGAAAGATCGCGCTGGCCAGGGAACGTAAAACGGTGAAAACACTGGGGATCATCATGGGAACTTTCATCTTCTGCTGGCTGCCCTTTTTCATCGTCGCACTTGTGCTGCCTTTCTGTGCAGAGAGCTGCTACATGCCTGACTGGCTGGGTGCAGTCATAAACTGGCTGGGCTACTCCAACTCTCTCCTCAACCCCATCATATATGCCTACTTCAACAAAGACTTCCAAAGTGCTTTCAAGAAGATCATAAGATGCAAATTCCACAGACTGTAACCACACCCAGTGAAAACATTTGTCTACTTAAATGTGGAGTAAATTAATTGACAGCAGGAAATGTTCACTGACTGTATGGGGGAATAATACAGACTTTCATTCAGGGAAAGTCTCTTTTCGGTGTGTGTTCGAGGACCGTGTAGAAAGAAAACCCGCGGGGTCACTGACCGATGAAATGAGACAGGAACTTTCACTCTTAATGTACAAGCTCATGTTTATTCAGTGTTGTAGCTACAGTATATATCCTATATGCGACGGCAGCCATTGTTGTATTGCCATGCAACACGTGTCATATGCTGATTCCATGCATTTTATCATGAGATAAACGCGGGGTTTCCGTCCTATATCAAGAGCTTTGTAGCACTGAAACAATAAAAGCAATCAAAAATTATTATTAAGAAATATGGGTCAATTTATGTTTAGAAAATAAAATAAAAAAGTAATGAACCAAGCAGAGATCAGGGCTATTATGAACAATCACAGTTTCACTTGGGACCTGTCTCATCATACATCTTCATATATGTAACAAATGAATCATTGACTGTTGTTGAGCAAAGAAAGCAGTGAGCACTTATCAATTTGCTTTGACAGGCAACACTGGTGATGGTGGGGGCGATCAGGTTATCAGTGCATGGTGTGTTTACTTACTTACAGCAAATGGGTATCTAAAAAAACCCCACCGCCTATCCATCAAATCCATCTCAAAGTCGAAAGCAAAAAGAGATGGGCAATTATTTATTTATTTTTCAAAAAAAGGAGGCTGGTATTACATTTATCATACATGTTCTCAGTCTCCCCCTCTCTCTTCTTATTCCAGAGCTCCCCAATCCCATCTCTCTATTTCAGATTGTGCTGTGTGTGTGTGTGTGTGTGTGTGTGTGTGTGTGTGTGTGTGTGTGTGTGTGTGTGTTTAATGCTCGAGGGGGAGCATTAAACATGTTCTTCTATATTAGATTATACAGTACCATTTCCTATCCAGTGCATTGAGTGTTTAAGAAGACAGCTTGTTACATCATTAGCATCAAGAAAAGCAGTGCTAAATTTAGTACATGCACTTATAACACCACATAATGTAGAGGGTTGCTCAGAGAAATAGACGACATAACAGAAAGAGTTGCAGAAAACATCACTGCTATAACTGCGCTCTTCAATCAAGCAAATCCCAGACACAAATCCACTTATCCACACAGTAGATACAAAGATAAAGACTGTCAGACGTTAAAAGAGGAAGGAGGAAAACAACTTTCAGGAAGAAGTCCCAATGAGGCCTACACGCTTCACAAGATGGGTGGCTATTTGGCTTGTTGTCTTGGCAACGCATCAAGCCCAAGGCATCATGGTCCAGACAAGGTGGTCGGCAGGCTGGGTGAGCATGGACCAGAAAGTAATGTACATTGTGGCAATTTAGAGATGACACCCGTGCATGTATACTACAGAAAACAGTACAGCAGTGATGCTGAGTTCTCAGGAGCACAGTAACACTGCACTAGAGTTGAAATGTTGAGTCAATTAATTTATAGTCATTTGACAGAAAAGTTATTCTGCTACTCTTGATAATCAAGCAACATATTGTTCCAGCTTCTCAAAAGTGAGGATTTGATGCTTTTCTCTGTCACATAGTCATTTGTCATTTTCATCATAGTAAACAAAATATCTTTTGTTTTTGGGACTGTTGATCAGGTAAAAAAACCCCCAGATATTTAAAATTGAATTTCACTGTTGGTTTGTTTTTTTACAAAATACTTAGTCGACAAAAAACAGCAGCTTAATCGATATTGAAGATAACCGTTGGCAGTGGCCAGCCCCAATATGCACTTATATTGACATTAAAAAGTACATAATTTTCTTACCAAATATTGATACTAAACTAGATTAGGCATCCATAACCACAACCAGCTGATTTTAGTTACAAAAACCTAACCTAAATGCATGATGTGTAACAGATAATTGTGTCAGGAGAAAACTGAGCTGGAAGGAGGACTTCATTAAAAGCCTCTATCTCTCACGACACTAGTTTCCTTTCTCCATCTGATCATTTTTGCTCTGCAGTGCATCAGTGCGACATCAATGTGCCCAAAAGGCTTTTAGAAAAATGAATGTCATACCTGTGACCTGTAGGTCAAATTCTGGGTTTATGACGGTCTCAGAGAAGCCCATAGAGAATGAGGTGTGAGCCGCTATGCATTGTAGAGTATATTTTTTAATTGTGAGTCACACTGTAGGTAAGACCATTAAAATCATTACATTTTGGTCCTGATTCATGGGATTACAAAGCAGCTGACCTCCTTTTAACTATGCCGTAATTTTAAAGCTTTGGATTGCAGGGCTTGCATTAGTAATCCCACTCCTTCTAGGATTCTTAAACATAATGTAGGTAGGTGGGAGCAGTGTAACGACGCAGGAGCATCTCCTTCAACCCAGGAGGAGAGAAGAACAGAGGATTATATAAAAATGCAGCACAAACAGGGTGATTATTTATTACATGTGTAACACTGCCCTCTGGCCTAAAACTGTGGGAGAATTGTATGTGATTCTGCAGTAGGTTGTTATTGGTCCTATAGGAACATTTTAGTAAGAATGAAAAGCCGGTTAAAGAACGGCCAATTGCAAATGCAGAGCTCCTGTTATAACACATTTTTCAACACTAAAAGTGGTGTCAACTTTCCCCTCTAACAACAAACAGGACATTAAATATTTATAGATTTTGTACTGAAAAGTCACACAGGAAATAACACGTGTTACACCCTGTCAATTTTAAACTGACATTTAATTTGGGTACATAATTGTAATTCTTTCCACCGATCAATATCAAACAGCAGTGGCCACCTGAAAATGTGATACCACATAACTTTGTAAATTGATGTTCTTCACTGATCACTTTAGACAGAGGTACAGTCTAAATTGGCATGTACTGTAGACTGACAAGGTGTTAATGCATAGTTGATATGGATAACAACAATATTTAAAGTGCATGTACATGCATGTCAAATGTTAATTTCAAAATTATTAAACATTGTTAATTTAAATGGGCTGTCATCTAAGAGCAGTTGACTAACATAAGCCTGTCATAACAAAGTGTTTCAAATTGAAATCTCTAAATAAACCAACAAATGTAGGCTGCATTCAAAGGAAGGACTGCTTTGCTGATATTTTCATAAACAATGATCACAGTCTAAAAATATTTGTTGCATAACAATAAGAATTTCTTTCATTGACTATAAAAACACATTTATATATGTTACATCACTGCCATTTGTTCAATGTAAGTAATGTATGCGTCTACAACTAATCAATCTAAAACAATTCCTTCCTCTGTAAGTACTTTCAAAAATAATCCTATAAAATACAGAAAGAAGGAAAATCATATTTAGTTAAAGAGGTTAGTGATGGGAGGAGCAGAAAGCAACACAGAGAGCAAGAAAGACAGAGATGGAAAAAAGGTTTGGAAGAATTGGAAGAGAAGAGAGGTAAAGGCAAGAAGAAAGTGAGAGAAAGAGAGAAATGACTGAACACTCAGCACAACACGTTTCTGCTTCGCCCCCTCCTACTTTAGAGTCTTTTTGATCTGTCAAGAGGATCTCACAGCCCACAGCCCGTCACACGCCGAAGGCTCTCTCTCTCTCTCTCTCTCTCTCTCTCTCTCTCTCTCTCTCTCTCTCTCTCAATTCAATTCAATGGGGCTTTATTGGTATGAAAGTTTCAATAACAATGTTGCCAAAGCTTCAACATATAATCTGTCCAAATATTCGGAGAAAACACAATAACCAGCAATATGAACATTAACACAATATTAGGATGATTTATATTAATTGTAAAAATCTATTTGTATGGCAAATATGAAACACAAATATGAAACAAAAGTTATTAAGCAATATGCAGGGAAAACAAAAATCTCTCTCTCTCTCTCTCTCTCTCTCTCTCTCACCACACCTCATAACTTGGATGGAGGGCAGGCATCACTTGTTCAAGGACAACAGCAAACACAAAAAAGGTAAGAGTAAACAATGTCCAGTGCTTTCTGGGCTTCCCACTTTCACAAACAATCTAAAAGCATTAGTGGGATGAAGAGTTGTGCTTCAGTGCCCATTGTTATGTTGTTAAGTATCACAGAGAAACACTTCACCTCAGATTTTGAAATGTTTAAAGAACTCTTCTGCATCTCATTCAACAAGAGACAAACATTTGCAGCTGCTTCGTTTATCCTCCTTTTTTTCCCAACCTCTTTTCCCAGAGGATCAATTAGTGCTTTATAAAAAGTGCCATTTAGCTAAATCTTTGATGGGATAAAATATGTGGGTAGACACAGAATGGATGAGGTAGCGTACCAGACATTTACTAGGTGACACACACTCTGACTGTGTGAACAAAGGCCACTTCAAACAAAACAAGCACCTCTCTGTTTGCCTGGAGGCAGTGAATACTTTTCAGTTGTTTGTGTTTGTGTGTGTGTGTGTGTGTGTGTGTGTGTGTGTGTGTGTGTGTTAAGAGGGGCAGAGGGAAATTAAAATCTTTGTCATTATTTACAAGGCTAAGTGTCAGTTGACACGCCACCTTTAATTTTAACTTCATTGTCTTTAAGGGGAAATTTGTGTTGTAGTCAGGTCAAACAGACAACTGATACAGACTGAAACATAAGATGCATAAAACATATATCCATCATCATCCAACCCATCAACAGTGGTTTGAACATCATCATCATTAATCCACAAATTTTACATGGGAGACTCATCATCAGCTGACTCATCCTGAGCATCCAACACAACAATTTAATGACATGAAAGAAAAAGGATTTCCCACCCTGTTAGAGCTGGAATTCCTGTCCAGAAGGGAGAAGCTCAATCTCTCCATCTAGAGGCAGAAGAGAACACTTTAAGATTCCTCAAGTTCCTTTTTCGCAGAAAATGTGAGTTAGTTGGCGGATGACTATTTAAAAAAATAAAAAACTTTTTTAAACCTAAAGGGAAGTTTGAAGCCTGGCCATTGGTTTACTGCTCACCACTAAATTGTCAACCCTGCCTCCTAGAAATTACATTTAGAAACTACTAATATGGTTGTCTGGACCTAGCAGTGGTGAAAAGTCAGACCCCATTTCACGAGTGTATTTGTGTGTGTGTGTGTGTGTGTGTGTGTGTGTGTGTGTGTGTGTGTGTGTGTTTCTCTTAAGGCTGTAGTGGTGGTTTTAAAAAAAGCAGCACAGGTTTATATTTTACCTTACTGCCTCTGGCACCTTGTTGATGGCGCTAGAAGACAGAGCTCAGAGCGATATACAGAGAGACAAAGTGAGAGACAGAGAGATTTTGGAGAAGAAACATCACTTGGCTTATTGCATCATTTCAAGTATCGGTCAGCAAATAAAATCTGTTGCCAAGAGGAAGGTCTATTGCCTTAAAATAAACTTGAAACAAAAAAAGCGCCAGCTGGCTCCGTTTCATTTCCTGCCAACTCTTGCAATGCATTTTCACAGCATCTCACCATGTGTTCTGTAAGTATGTTCATGGTCTACGAATAAATAATTTAACATGTCAGCTTTTTGCTTTTTTTAATTTACATTTCCTCCCTGTGTCTCTGCAAACCAAAATGCACCAAAATCAGTTTGGCATGCTTTTTGGCAGAGAAGTGTCTGTGCCCTCAGTAACGATGGCTTTATTGCTGCCTCACACATCTTTAATAACAACATCATCTCAGTGCTAGCCGTTTTGTATCCTCTGAGACGTCTTTGCTTACAGTCATGTTGTCTTAATTTCCAACAAGATACTGAAACTGGCAGAAGATGTGCACATTAATTGTTATGAACACACACACACATACACACAATTTTGCACAGACAGAAACAAACAGATATTCCCCTAAGCCACATTGACTGTCCTGTTCCCACCTTATTGGGTCTTGTTTACAAAAACCTATACCTGTTTTTGTCACTACAAAGTGATGGTGGAGCATTTTACAGAGTGACATACACTTCTGTTGCTTACAATAAAACTTTAACTCGTAGACAGTGAGATACTTAGACTACACCTTAGTCTGCTTTGTGTGTTTTTTTCTTTAAATGTGTAGAATCAACCTGCCCAGGGACTGCACATGAAAATCAGCCTTCTGCTAAATCTGACACATTTTACTGTACATCATATTGATGTTAATGTGTAGTGTATATTGTCCCCCATAAATACATGAATAAAGTAAAGTAGTCTAGATGAAACAGGCAAAGAGGCTAATATTAGAAATATTTGATCATCTGCACTTCTTCACTGTTAAATCCTACAGCAGCAACACAATGGTGAACAACAATTCAGAATCTTAAAAAAAGGGCCATAATATGTATCTCAAAATAAGAGGACTGGTCAAATCTAAGATAAACCCTTCCCCTTTCTTGATTCATTAAGCAATTGCTCACTGGTTTATTGTAAACATTGTTTTAGGATGTACTTTATCACTGGGGAGAGGTTTAAAGATTTGCGTGAAATGGTTGGCTTACTAATGTTTGGTGAGCGCTACATTTACCATTATCGCTGTTTGTCTTGGAAGATTTGCAGGAAGATGGTGAACAGGGCACATGGTGGGGCCATGTGTGGAAAAAAGAGAGAGACAGAAAGAGAGCTAGTTTTGATATTAAAATATTGTCTTTGGCATCAGGCTTTAGCCAAACATGCAGGCTTGTGCACTACTCCACTCAGGAAGCACATTTTTTTTCCAAAGGGAGCAATCTTCAGTATGTGTAAGGATAACCAAAGTCCTGGC
The DNA here is from genome assembly GCF_008315115.2 of Sander lucioperca. Lineage (NCBI taxonomy): Eukaryota > Metazoa > Chordata > Actinopteri > Perciformes > Percidae > Sander > Sander lucioperca. The sequence goes on from NC_050174.1 coordinate 8,974,138, forward strand.
TCAAGGCTAAGCCGAAGGCCTTAGGGAAACTGCTGCTGTGCACACCTATAGGCAATACTTTTTCAGGGATGGAATACATACAGTACAGTTATATGTTCCTATGTACAGCAGCATGTGCTGTATATTTTTCATCAAGTGTAAACTGCATCTGAATGTGTCGTCTCTGGAAGTGAGCAGGCAGGCACCCTGAGGGTGTTGATATGCCTATATGAGATTGTCAGACCTAAAAAAACATTTAAAAAAAACCTGTAAAAATGTGTTAATAATTATTTGCAAAACACGGTAATCTTGTGAATGGCCACTAATGTGTTTTTGTTTCTTTCTCAAAGGGGGACCAGTCCAGTCACTGTTTTCTACGGTTATTTTACCATTTTGTTTCTTTGGGTTATTTGCCTTGGTTGATTCATTTTTTTTGTGATTTCATTTACAAGTGGTCTGTGGATATATTTTTGATGGAAGTTTTGACATAGGTTTCTCTCCTCGATTTGTGTATATTCACAGCTTGATCCTGTACAAGGCTGGGTCCGTGTCGACAAACTGCCTCCTCGGGGTGAGACTGCACTGGGTGACACTCTGTTGCGGTGTGTATGTAGCCTCGACACTGTATATTTTGTAGTGACTTGCATGATATTTTGTAGTGACTTGCATGATATTCTGTAGTGACTGGCGTGATATTTTGTAGTGAATTGTGTAGAATTAAGTGTGTAGTGCATGTCCTTGTCGGTGCTGGGCCTTCTGTCTCCTTTTTCTGTCTCCCACAGTCGTCTCCCGGAGTGGTGTGCGCGTGCTGACCCGACCTTCCTACTTTGAGGAGAGTAAGACCACATGTATCTGCCATCTAATTTATTATTTTATTAATCTGTCCTTGCTATTTTAATTGGGATTCTTTTAAACTTTTTGTAATAAAACCAATGTATTTTTGTACAATATTGGCCTCCTGTTAATTGTTCCTGTTAGGGGAGAACTAGAGTTGGTCACACGACACACTATTAAACATAAGTAAAGGTTCAAAGGGTTCCTCCTGACCCTCAATAGGAGGTGGCGTTGTCAGGTCTGAAAGGTTTTATGTGCTCAGGCACTACATAAGTATGAGAGCTCGCTGACACTTGATCATTCGCAAATTGAGCCTCTAAAGGAGGCCATTTAGATACATGTAGTGCTAACAGCAGGGGGGCTTATCTTATGATGTTCTTACCATGGCATTTAACAGTGAGTCATAGTACAGTATATGAGAGTGCATGCACAGAGCTCTGTGGGTAGTCATGCATGATAGTCTGTGCAAACAGAAACACATGTAATTGAACGCTCGACCCCAACGTCACATTAGGGACATATGGAAGGAACTGTGCTATTCATAAAGATGTGATCTGATTAACCCTAAGGGGTTCCTCAGTAGGATAAGAAATCCCTACAGCATGTTTTGAGTCTGTCTTCCTAGGAGGAAACCCTGGAAAACAGGGAAGAGTCTTGGAGGCATCCTGATCAATATGTACTTAGTAGAATTAACAAATGCCACCCCCTAAGCTGTCCTGGTTCCAAACCAATGGGCTGCTGTTGATTAAAATGATTTAAAAGCAAAATGATTCCCTGTGTCTTTCTCTGCGATGCGAAGTTGCTGTCTAGTATAATAATTGGCAGAGATGAGAGCCAAAGAGCCATATAAATCATCCTCACAACCCCTAGCCCCTTTTCTCGTCTTTGCACTTCGTCTCCCTCCCGTTTGTCCTTATCTCTTTTTTTTGCACCTCCCATGCTCTTCAATTTTCACCTTTTTCCTTCTCTTCAACTGTTCCCCAAGCAAATCTTCTCTCCTCTCTCCACAGTCTATTCTCATAGACTTTCCACTTAAGAGCAACAGAAAAAAAACAGGTCAGAGAAGAGCAGCACCCACTTGCTGTCTGGCTGGCAGAAATCCTTGACCTTTCGCTCTTGTTCCGTTTTTCTGAGCAGCAGAGCCTGTCAGATGACCTCTCGTCTTAAATGTTGAGAGACCCTTTAAATGTTTTGGAGAGAGATAGACAAAAAAAGAGAAGTCATGAAGAGAGGCATAGCTATTTGGTTCAGGAGTATCTGCTGGCTCCAAACCATTTGATCGAATTTAATCATTTCAACACCAATATCACTCACTATTAAAGTATTTTACCACTGCTTCGTTTTAATTTAGCAGTTTCAATATGCAAAACTCTAAACACAACATGCTATATTCCTGAAATTGGGTTCAAGATTTCACATACAGTAGCATGCATAACACCTGTATCCAATAAGGTCATCATGTTTATTAGTGAATCACAATATTGTATATGTTCATCACTGAATTTAATTATTTATTTCGAAATAAAAGGGTCTAAATAATATTTTGTCTCATCAAAACAGAGCATGCAATGACAATTTCCTTAAAGATAACCCAAATAGCTGTGATAAGAAATGTGGATTGTAACTGTATTTCACTGCATCAGTTTACTTTTTTCTGTTCTTTATCTACCAGACATTCTGTCTTTTTGTGCAAGATATCAATTAATTTCAATTATCAAACATTAACTATTCCAGTCACTTGAAAGTTTACATTAATCCTCCAACATATAGCAAGTCACTATAATAGTGTAATGTTGGAAAGCACAAAACAGTTTACACACCATTACACTTTGAGAAACTCAAAATGACATCATTGTACAACAAGAAAGAAATGTATTGCAGTGGTTGTAAGGTGATAGACATTTGTGTTGCAATGCTGCTCACCTAATGAGCTACTAAAAAGCTTTTAACTTGTGCCAACATTAAGTGGCTTTTTTGGCTGACTATGCCTGAAAAAAACTTTTATTTCCACCTTGTCTTTCAGGGCTTCGGTAGATTTAGTGTAGGGATAAAAAAATTTTGTTGTTTAAAGGTAAAATTGAGTCGTCATTGAATTATAAAATACGTGAAAATGAGCACATATGGATGAGAAGCAGAGAAAAGTACCCTCAAAAAAAGAAAAGTGAGGGAACACTTAACAAAATAGGAATGGATACTGTACATACAGTATATTGATAATGTATGGCTGCCTCAGCTCTCATTAATTATGTAGACCCAGGAGAAATATACTATCAAAGTTTGCAGAGTCAGTGCAATTTCTGTATACCATTATAGTGATCCCTACTCTTAAACTGCACCAAAATATTCTCCAATCCTCCTTTTCTGAGGATATTCACAGATGTGCTGCTGAGCAGTTTGTGCATGTGTGTTTGTGTGTATGCATGCATAAGTGATGCATTCAGACACAAGTACACTGATCATATTAGAATTTCAGTTATGATTTACATTTCATGCTGACAGCTTGTTTTTGTTTTTTTTATCTCCAGGGTGTTGTGTTCTACCACTCTACCACTCACTCACACGTACCGGTACAAAAGGTCCTGTGATCTGGTTCCAGTTGGAAAAAAACTTTAACATGGTGCCATGGACTTTCCTCTTACTAGCACATACAGTACTGCACCCTTCAAACAGCCCATTATGGCATTGGGTTGTACATAAAGGGGAAGCCACTACCACTGTAGGATGTGGTATATTGTATATTCTTGATGCAAAAAGGCCTCAGAGGGGGAAAAAGCAGTAAATAAGAAGAAGCAGACTCGACTTAAGCTGTCAATTACCATGACGAGGGGGAGAAAGAAGCGTGGCGAAAAGGGGCACGACCACATTTAATGAGAAATGACAAAAGCATCATAGCTGGTTAACGTTTGAATAAGAAATCAACAAAATGCTTTTGGCAAGACAACTACATTTAAACTGTGGAAAATCCTAAAACATTATTTTGCTGCTACTGTTGTGACAAGGAACCTACAATAGAGCATATTTTATACTGCAGCAGAGTTTGAACTCACACATTCTACTGACTTTTCTTGAGTAGTTCTTGAGGTAAAAAAACAAAACAAAAAACAGGAGACTGAGGAGGTGGAAGGTGCAGTGTTGCAATGAGGATGCAGAACTCAGCTTTGTTGTTAGACTGACTGTTAGAGCACAATTAGTCTGCCTGGACTATTTTATTTTCGTCTCTACTTTGGTTTTACAACTGCTCATCAATCTCATGTTAAAATTTTGTTTTTGTTGTTACTTTTAATGATCATATTTCAGTTATTTTATGCAATTTACAAAGCACTTTGAATTGCCACTGCGTGTGAAATGTGCAATATGAAGAAAACTGTCCTGCTTTCATGTGTGTCTGCTCATTATGCTTTAGTACTCCATAGAGTCTGGCCACTGAGGTTAAAAGTGATTCCATGTAATGCAAAAGTATGCATATGACATGTGGTTGAACTCTTTGGGTTAAATACAGTGGGGATGAAGAGGATCATTCATAGTTCCTTGACTAAACTGATAATCCTGTGACATTAAGCTGACAAGGCCACATTTGAATAAGCATACAGTAAATGCATTTGAGCCACACATTCCACATAATGTGGCATGTAAAGAAATGATTGTAGTGAGATGCTGAGAGTTATAAATGCAGCATGTTTTCATATGATTTTTTCTTTCTTTATTCGTGTGACAAAATGATTGTCACTAAAGCAGTGTTATAGCCTTCATCATATCCATAGGAGCATGAATCTGATGAAGGAATACATTTAACTCAAAGTCACTTAGCTACAAGTCAGTAAATCTGAACATTGACACTTTTATGGCCACTTTTCAAGGTCATACGTTTGCCTCAGCAAAAGGATGAATTTTCATTCCTGACATAGAGTGTAATAAAATGCTTCATGCAAAGGTCTCCTTTCCCCAGAATGACACAAGAGCGGAACTACAGTAAAGGAGAAAGTATACAGTGGATAAAATATGCTGTTTGACAAAATATGAATTATGCAGACAAGCTTCCTGACTGATAATCTATCGTAAATATGATTTTGCACACCACACATCTTCTTTGATGGGTTTTCTTTGATGTAAAGTGGGAGTCATCTGCCCTTATATATTGTCATGTTTCAAAAGTGCAAATGTTTAAGAAAAATTGGAACACATCAGCTAGGATGAGCAGCAGTAACAAATTATAAGAAAATGGATAGAGGCTGCAGACAGTGAAATAATACATCTCAGATAATTTTTTCTCCTGCTAAACTAGAACATTTCTCTTCTCATCAAGTGTAAATAAAGTTTAGCCTCAAAACCCAAGAGGAATCTCCTGCTCATCCACAAGGACCAGACCGGGATTATCAGAGATGTGTGAACAATACACTGCACTGATTGCAAAACTCAGTGTCGCAAAATGACAAGAATTCACTATGTGAAACTCCAGGGGGAGAGCGAGACTTCTGTAAATTGGAAACCAGAGAGGTTTGGCTCTTAAAATGCTCTCAGGCTTTCTTACTTAATGCAAGCAGATATATGCACTCTTGGGGGAAAAAACACACATGCACACACATACCACTGTAGACTTTATTCTGGTTCTTTCTTCTTTTTTCCCTCCTGGCTTTCCTCTTATAGCTCCAGCACCCTCATATCATTATTTTTCACTTAGTCTCTTTCTCCCCCTTGTATTCTTTCATTTCATAGAACTTTTAAAATGTTCACCATTTCAGTAATTCTATCCTATTTTCCTCCTCTCTTCCTGTCTCCTTCTACTATTTACTTTTAAAGTTTGGTTAGTTTTATTTACACTTAAAGCCCAAAATGAAAAATTTGCTTATAATCTGGCACCCTTATCATCAGGAAAACATAATTTGTCTGTGCCTCCATAAACCATAACAATTCACTGTTAAAAATAAATCGGTTTTATGATCTGACAACATTTGGTTAAGGTTTGGTTGGGTTTATGCACAAATATGACTGTTAGGAAAAGAGCATGTTTCGGGATAAAATAAGTACTTAGTTAAGTCTAGAAAAGCATCTTGGCTTGGGTTAAAATCACTACTTCCTTGAGGTTTGGGGAGCTTCGTCATCGTGTTTACAGTAATAAAGCAGTAATAAAATACAGTACAAAGCACGTCTGTTGACCTGCCATTCTACCCCGACCTCGTCCATCTGCTCTATTACAATGTCACCTGACATTAGTTTTTTTAGTCTCAAAAAACAACCTTTAATTGGGAAACAAAGAAAGAACTCTCAGGAAAGCAGAGAGGCAGAGAGACCAAAGGTAAGGCTGAGTCTGCTGGAGGGGGAAGATCCAAATTCGAGACATCCTTTCCTCTCTTCTCCATCCTTCTTCTAACTTTGTCTCCTATCCACTGCACTCTCCACTCAGCACAATCCTCTTCCCAACTCTTTGGAGAGCCACAATCTGTCCTCTCCTCTGTCATTAAGATGCAGTGCTGGAAAGTGATTGCTGCTCCAGACCCCAGGGATATCTTTGAGGATCCACTGAAATAAGTGCTGCTGGTAATGGTTCAGCATACACAACAAGAAACATGAAGTGGGCAGTTTTTTTCACAGATGGCTGTAGACAGGGAGCAATTTCACACGATACGGCTTCCAACTTGTTTACAGGAAATATGTAATCCATCCCCTTTTTCAAAATGTGTTGTTCTGTGAAGGTCTTATTTTTTAAAAACATATCCATCACATCTAACTCTAATTTTAAACCCGCTGTGAACTGCAGTCAAAATTCTCAGTTGATCAGTTATTCCTTCTGTCTTTCAAATAACTGTAGGCTTTGCAATACAGATGTAAAATCAGAGAAAAGTAAAAGTTTCCCAAAATACATGCTAATAAAGGCAGTCTCATAGTCCCTAGCTCTGTCACTTGTTTCACTGGGAGCTATGTGCTTCCTAGTCTATATCCACGATGTTCCACTTCCGGGATTGCTCCATTTCCGCCGGAGATTCCGCTGGACTTCACTCTTTCCGGCCAGATGTCCGTTACCTTACGCTTTCTTGGTGTTGGAATTTTAAATTTTGGTCGATTTATAAGGACTATGGTTAACTGCTCCTAAGATCTCTGCAGGGTAAATCCAGACAGCTAGCTAGACTATATGTCCAATCTGAGTTTTCTGTTGCACAACTAAAACAACTTTTGAACGTTCCTTCCTGAGGCTATTTTGCAGCGGCACTGTGGCTCTGCCCGGTGCTTAGCACCGCCCATGACGATTGTGAGTGGTTTAAAGAAATGCCAATAAACCAGAGCATGTTTTTCTCCCATCCCGGAATGCTGTGTGGACTAGCCAGACCCTCCTCCGCGGCGCTGTGGAGAAAGATCTGGCAGTGAGACTATGTGCTTCCTAAATTAATCAGGTTCATTAATTATATGACTCTTATTACATTGTAGAGTTACAATGAAGTTTATATGGTAGCAGGTCAATCACATACCTGGAAGCCATGCATTTCTGCCATAATTGCATTTGGCAGTATTCAATGGTAAAAATGTGAGATGGCTACTTTCGTTGTTGCACTGGAGTGTGAAGAGGATTGTAATTCAAAGTGCTTTGACGTATAGCTTAGTCATCAAGTCTAATACAGGAAAAGAGAGGGAGACTGATGGGACCGTGGGATACAGCAGAATGATACCCATACAAATGGCTGAGCTAAAATCATTCACATTGTGGGTGTGTGCATTCATCAATAATAATACGTGAGGAAAAGGGTAGCTAAAGCAGGGTGCATTTGGTAGTACACAAGTACACAAGACCAATGGCTGTAATACATCATATTTTATCATCATATATTTTGAGATACGTTACAATCTGTCATCTACAGGTATCATCCTGGCATCTATCCAGAACAGTGTTGGGCAAGTTACTTCCAAAATGTAATACATTATAGATTACTAGTTACTGTCATTTAAGAGTAATTAGTTATATTACAATATTACTGTCTCTGAATTGTAATGCGTTACACTACTTTTGCATTACTTTTGAGTTACTTTCACCAAAATAACAGGGGAAGTTTGATTTGGCAGCTAGCTTGTTAATTTCACCACCGGATCAATAAAGTCTCCTCTTTATCCACTTTAATACATCATAGATTATTCATATTTTGTATAATTAATATAAATTTGCAAAGTAACTAAAGCTATACAAAATAGATAAGTAAAACGTATAATAGGCAAGTAGGAGAAAATGAAAATACCCAAAAGTATGGCATTGTTGTAAAATGTTTGTTTATAGCACTTGAATGAGAAATTCATGTTGTTTAGGTTAAAACACTCTAAAGGAAATGTTCAATTATAGTCTGATTAAAACTCACTATTAACATTATTTACAGTACTTGATTTACAGCTGGTTTGTGAAAAGGTAGCCTACATAACCTTATTTAACAGTAATTTAGTTTTACTGCGAACCGTCACAGGAAGTGCTTTTATTTTGAAGTAGGCTACACGGAAGTTGTCTGTTGTGTAGCCTACTCTTGCTAGCTTACTGAGAAGCAACATGTCCGTCAGGCTCAAGTTGTTCACTTTCTTGTTTGTAAAACTGCAACATATTGAACAGTAAATGGTCACAGTAAAAGACAAGCGTTTTTGGTCGTCATTCGAAGCCATTCCACTACAGGCATAGTTACTCTTCACGGCTGATAAAAATGCAACGATATTTACGTGTAGCAAGCCTCAACATTAATTCCCAACATGTTTATATCTGTCAGCCGCTGACGTACCGTCACCTGTTGGGACATACATGCTGTCCGTACCGTCTCTGGTTCTGACCACGGGAACAGAAACAGGACAGCTCACTTCAACGCAGCGTAATAACTCCTGAAAATAATATCCATCTCGCAAATGTATCTGTCTCTGCAGTCATCTCAACCATCGAATACAGCGACAGGAAAATAATACGTCTTTTTTTTTTCCTGTGAAGAAATGTGTCGCGGTGTTGGTGAATTCTTAAAAAAAACAATGCACCACTAAATGTTGCGTTAAAATGCATTGTAACTCGCATTACTGAGATTGTAACGAGTATAATATTACCGAAATTTAATTAGTAATGCGTTATATTACTGCGTTACAGCAAAAATACATTACTGTAATTGCGTTACTTTTGTAACGCGTTACTCCCAACACTGATCCAGAATGGGTATCAATATCCCTCCTGCCTGGTTAGGATCAGTGCTTTGCACATAAAGATCCTTTGTGAACACAGGAAAGAAAATCCTGAGTGAATTTTTTTTCTTTCAGTAGCCTCACTGAGCCCTCACCAAGCTCTCCTTTCTCTCCCTGAGCAGTTACCATCCATTAAGTGCCTGTCTCTTTTTCTCTCTGTCACTCACACAAATGTGATCTTCTGTGTCTCATCTCTTCCATTTCTCCCTTTCTATTTCGGTGTCTCTCCCGGTTTCTCCGTCTCCCTCTCTCCCTGGCCCCAGATGTGCAGTATCTCCACACAAAAGCGTTTCCCTCCTCCAGGGCACAATAAACAGTTGTTTGCAGTGTGGAATAACATAAATTGTCACCATGGATACTCTGTCATCCCATGAGCGCTGAGTGGCCCTTTCCGAGTTCTAAAAAGAGCAATTATCTGATGACATCAAAGACAGGCGGCAGCATTAAAAAGCAAAGCGAGGGAATTGGGCCCAAGCCATTTATCAGACAGGTGGAGAGGGGGTCTAGTTCGCCTAATTCGGCCGGAATGATGAGCTTCAGGCAACACACGTTCACCTAAAGGGGTGTGAGGCAGTTATATTAACATAGTCATTCTGCTTGAAATGACCTGGCTTCCATGAAATACAATAAGAAAGACCCACAGCTCCAGTGTATTCTTGAAATGTAGGCCAGGAGGGGGAATGATATCTCGCTAAAGGCATTAACAGGATCACACTGCAACCGCTTTATTTTATTGCAAAACACCATAAATGGTACACTGATGACACACTCAGCCAACCCAAGTATACGTCAAACCTAATTATATATTCCTTTCAACACAAAAGGACAGTTTCTTTTTATTTCATTCAATTTGTTTATTGTTTATTTGATAGAGGCAAATACAGTATTCATACTGTAGAGAATTGCACAACTATTATCAAATGCAAGGTATCTCTGCATTTATAGCTACTGCTACATCCCAATGCCCTAGAAGGGCCTTTAAAATAACAAATACAACATGTTCACAGACAAAGCTATGTGGTACATTTTGTTGAACAGCAGTACAACTCACCGGCGTACTGATATATACACTGTATATTATATACTGTATATAGCCTACATATACATATATATACACTATGTACAAGTCATACATTTTAGATAAATGTGTTTCTTAAAGCTGCACTCATGTCTTTTTTTATACTGACAATGGATCTAATGACTAAGTGTAACATGAAAGGGATTGCTCCTCATCAACAAACCCAAAGAAAACTTTTCTGCAGTTCCCCTCAGCTCTATACATTGTTTTAGCGCCTTTCAGTTCATTGTTTTGATTTACATTCATTTTGAAGTTATGAAAGAATTGTATGTCTTAAATGTATTGGCTATTGCAATAGTATTAAAAATGCATTTAATATCCATTTTTGTCAATCATATATTGTGTTTAAGGCCAAAGTAATCATAAATAACCTAAATAAAGGCAGTCCTTCTGTATGCACATCATTAATTTAAAGGCAAGCCACTAGAATGTATTTCCAGATAAAAAATGATTACGTCATCTTTGGATAACTACTGTATTAAGAATAAGAAATTAATGTAAAATAATGGCTACATAGGCGACAATGTTTAGCATAAATCCTAAAATCATACACACTGTCCATTATTAAACCATATCAGCTTATGCATCTCTCTGTACATGGAGCACTTTGGCCATTGTTTTCCAATCTTTCTTTGAGTACTTATCCATTTAGTTAACTATATTGTCATGCACATACAAGTGGCCATCCCACATGGACTTACAAATCACAAAGGGGGCGACATTGCAATGTCGTCATAACCTCATGCTACTATAGACTTAACTGACAACCCTCTTATTCCTTTCTTTTATTGAATTGGTCCTTTGAGAATACAAAATGACACATAAATCACCTCTCTATCATGCTGTTATGTAAAGCAAGAGTTTGTGGAGGACCAGTGCTTTTATTTTGGGATAAAAGCGAGAAAGAAACTCCTTGGAAGAAGTTCAGACACCAGTGTTAGATTCAGTATAGTTTTACAATATCTGTACATAATGAGCTTCAAGTGAACCACAGGGGCCTTTGGGCAAATCAGCATTGAAGGTTCTTGATATTTTCACTTTAGCATTAGAAAACTGATTGTAATGTTGCTCCCTTAAGAGCTAGGCTGGCATTTTCATATCATGGGAGCTGAGAACTCTCAGAAATAATTTATAATCCGTGGAGATGCAATCTTATTATAACCAAGAGATGATCTCTGGCAAAGTTCAACATGAAAAATTAATTGCAATCCTGAAGAGTTTTCCAGAATTAGGATCATGTGTGACAAAACGTGGAAAGTGACTGATTTGCAGTCTCAGGAGACATAGAGTAAAAGAAAAGGTAAACCTGAAATAGAGTACGAATGCATGATAGAAAGTATGTTTTAAGGAGAAGTAAGTCGGAGCTTAGATGGAGTCAGAAGAGAGCCAGAGAACAGAGTGAGACCCTACCACTGAATTAAGTGAAAAAGGAACTGGAGTGTGAGAGGAGAGATGGGAGTCAGGGCTGGGCTGAGTACAGTTGTGGGGAAGAGCGTATGGGTTGAATTGACACTGTCCTCACCAGAAATACTACAGCATCTGCAGTTTGTTCACTTAAATGGCAATCTTAACATTCTCCTGACAAGCGACCTCTTGTGGTCATGAGGATTATGATTCTCCTCAATCGGAAACAAAGGCAGAGTCAGTTGGGTCACTTTTCGAATCATAACAAGTGTGAAAGTCGGTGTTTGAGCTTCTCTCAAGCTCTCTTTTTACATTCTTCACATTACTTTGGTCACATTTTGTGCCTACAACTGAGTGTACCATGCCTTCAAGGAGAGACTGTCCACAAGTGTGCACCGTTATCCCCCATTCATAAGACTTTTCCCATTCCTCCCCTTTCTACAGCAGGCTTTAAGTGTGACCATTTGAAACCGATATCAACACTACAAACAAGTTAGTTTGAAGCATACTAAGACTTTAACAGCCACCAATGGTTGGCATTGTCACAGTTTCTTTAACCATGATCTATTGCTAACCTCCCTAACTAAGGAGTTTTAGGTGCCTAAACTTCAACTAATCTTAACCATAGATGGCAGATAAAAAAAATACTCTGAATACAGAAAAATGTTTTGTAACAGTCATATAGGTCGTATGGAAGGATATCACACCTTTTTTGTTGTTCCAGGTATGACGACATGTTGGTGGAATTATGGCCAGGAGATACGGCGTGAAGGTATACGATGGCATAGCCTTGGTCACTTTTTAGGCTAATAAAGTGTTGTAAAATGAATACAAACAGCTGCTGGGAGTCAACTGTGTAAAGTTTAAGCCCAAACAACACTTTGTGTACAGCATCGTTTCAGCCCAACAGCTTAAAGTACAAAGTAAACATTCAAATGTGGAGTCCGTTCAAGGAAACCAGCAACAAAGCACTAACAGTTGGCTAAATCGATAAAAAGTTGCTGGTAAAAGGCAAAACCATAAAATATAAATAAGGATCTAATCCAAGAGATGTAGAGTGCAGATTTAGAGGAATGAGCAGTATAGTAGCTGCAAAGTGGCCTTGTGAAACAGTTAACAGCAAAGTTTGGGCAGATGTTGAATATTTACATTAAAATCGCATTTTATAGATGTTTGTAAGAAGCAAGGAATATATTTCATTTCAAGCTGTAAATGGATGTGTAGGTTTGATATTGTGCATTGGCCCAGTACAGTGCACCGCTAGGACACTTCACTGAGTGGTATGAGACTTGTGGAATACATTTGGACGGTTGGCTATTTCATATCTCTTTTTGTGGCTGAAAAGTGTCATATAGTGCAAGGTCTAAGTTCACTTACTCAAACACTGACTCAGTCAGACACTATTTTTCAACTATGGGCAATAACCACTAGGGTCATGACAAATGGCATGGTAATAAATGGTGACAGTAGTCAGATTTATTATTGGGTAACCAAGAGGAGGCCAGAGATTGTGGTGGTTTGCAGGGTGTGAATCACTGCAATGTGATCAAAACAGGCTCTAAAGGATTCTGAGCTTGTGAAATGATCAGATCAGACATCACCTTCTGTTGTTAACTAAAATTAAAGTTTGAGTGTGTAGAAAAAGATTTGTGCAAACAGAATTCATAGATATGTAAAAAAGAAGACTTGAAGTTGTACAATCACTTTGAGAAGGTGCAAATAAAATGATTTTTTTTCTTTGTAAATAAAAGGGTTGCACTTATTTGAAAAAAATAAGGCATTTATCTCATAAAACATTAAAGGGGTGGTTCAGAATTTTGGACATAGGACCTCATTTCCAAGTTAGCCAGTGTGTTATTTATCAGTGGAGACCATTTTCAACACTTTTCATCCAGTCCTTCCAGTTGCAGAGTTCGCTGGTGCTAGGCTAGCACAACAGTATCTGCTAGCCTGCCACTAAAAACAGTTTTACCCACCCCACAGTACACCCAAGGCAAATAAATTATAACGGCAGACTATCGAGGTAAATGTCTGTGTTGATAGAATAATGTTAGAAATAAAACTACCCTTGCATCGCATTGCAATAGTTATACTTTGTTCCCTGTAGTTGGTAGCATAGGCTACAGCAGCGGCAGAGTGATATTACCTAGGCTACGGAGAAAGCCGGTTTCCATGACAATCACACAAGTTTATTTACCTGCCGCTGCAATTTGCATGTAAACTGTCCGAGCTTACATGACTTTTCTGTCAGCAATTACCTAAAGTTAGCGGTTAGCCCAGCCTATCTACCAAGAGTGTAGCTATATCGTTAGCTAACGTTGTCACTCTCCACAATGCATTGAACTATAACGTTTGTCAGTCTCAATCTATCAGTAGCAGCTAGGCTAACGTTATGAAAGGGGCTAGCTTTATTAGCTAGAGTAGCCTACCACAAGTTATTACCTGTTCATCAGTAGCTGTTGGTGCATCTGGAAAGACGGGTGGAACCGCATTCGTTGTCAGTAGGGCTGAAACGATTCCTCGAATAACTCGAATAATTCGATTACAAAAAATCCTCGATGCAAAATGATTTGCCTCGAAGCTTCGTTAAATCAATGTTACCAACGTTATATTGCTGACGGACGGTGTTTCCACACGGATCATTATTATTGTCGCACACCAGACGCTGCTCAGTCTGCTGGCGACACATGCCAGAGCGTAAATAGTGAGGGGCTAAGAGAAGAGACAGGCTGGAGAAAACGACAGAAAGTGTCCAAAGTTTGGAATCAGTTCAATTAATTAAAATGAGAACTCTGTACAGTGTGTCTACTGAAAAACCAAACTAGCTTACCACAATAATAGCACGACGTCAATGTTTCAGCATCTCGACAGAAAACATTTCTCATCCATTCCACGAAGCGGACCCGACAAAAGTAAATCACGGAGTTGTATGGACTGTGAAACTACACCAAACACACCAACTACCAAAAACAAAGACAAGAAAATACGTAGTGGTGAACACAATTTGATCTAAAGAGCCGACTTGTTGACTATCCCGTCGGAGAAACAGATGACTGTTGCGCACCATTTTCTCTCACTCTCTCTCTTCACGGAGAAACAGCTGATCAATGATCTACTAGCATAAGTGTAACAGAGCTCAATCTATTTTAATTTATATATTTGATTACAATGCTATATAGCATTGTAATCAAATATATAAATTAAAATAGATGGAGAATAATTAATATTTACATATACATATATTTACATTTAGGCCTATATACAGATCAGTCTCAGGATGAAACTTGTAGTTCTGAAAGTTAAGTTGCACAACTTAAGGTAATGTTTATGTATGTTTAATGTATGCCTTAGTGTGAGGTTGATGTCATTTCAGAAAATGTTTTCTTTAAAAATTTTACAATGTAATATGGCACTTAAATGCACTTCATATGTTTAGTTTTTTGAGAGATGATATTGTAAGCAAAGTAGGCAACAAAAATGTTGCTTTTTCCGAAAATTTAACCAAACTATTGTTTATTATTGCTCTTCAATAAAACTAAAGTATTTCTTATCCGATTACTCGATTAATCGATGGAATAATCGGTAGAATACTCGATTACTAAAATAATCGATAGCTGCAGCCCTAGTTGTCAGTGACTTGTGGTCCTTTAGATTGCGGGGTTTTTCAAAGTTGTCTGGTCTAAAATGATCACTGCACATTTGCCACGTGAGTCTCCGCCTTGATGTCCAAGCCAGCAGCAAGAAGCCACAGTTGGTTCCTTTCTGGATCTCCCAATGGAAATTTATGGAAACTTTGTGGTGCCCATCTGTTTGGTTTATTTTTACAATTTCTAAATGCACACTGAAACACCATGTCGCCTAGTCCTTAGTTTCCAATCCAATGCTTCAATACCAATGTACTAGGCTACTACTAGGTGTCCCGGCTGTAGTGCACTTCTCTGTTTACTTTTCGGCGCAGTACTACTAACCGGACCAAAGTAAAATTCCGCCACTGCTGAGAAACTAGTCCCACAAAATGTAATGCGATCATTGAGATGCAAGGGTAGTTTTATTTCTAACATTATTCTATCAACACAGACATTTACATCGATAGTCTGGCGTTATAATTTATTTGCCTCAGGTGTACTGTGGAGTGGGTAAGACTGTTTTTAGTGGCAGGCTAGCAGATACTGTTGACTTGTGCTAGCCTAGCACCAGCGAACTCTGCAACTGGAAGGACTGGATGAAAAGTGTTGAAAACGGTCTCCACTGATAAATAACACACTGGCTAACTTGGAAATGAGGTCCTATGTCCAAAATCCTGAACCACCCCTTTAAGAAAACCTGAGTACAATTGCGCAAACCTGAACACTATGAAAACATAATTCAATAACAGATTATGTTTAGTTATTGTTTTTTAGAGTTTAAAGGATTTCAAAATTAAGTATTTTGCCTTAGTGCACAACAGTGATTTAAATCTGATCTCAAAGGGTTGCTGTGTTTGATATTCAAGTAAACCAGCTTATTTAGTGCTGCTCAGACATAGTTATTCATCTGTGATTTTGCTGTTGGCTTTCTGGCAAACACATTTTAAACCTTTATAAAAATAAAAATAAAGATTAATTTATGGAGGGCTTCAACTCCAATGAAACAGAGGATTAAGCCCGGGAACATCAAATGTAAATGAGAAACAACTTAGTAAGTCACAGGAGGTGTACAAAGGCAAAGCATATTAGATCTAAAAATGTACTTTCAGTTCAGTTGGCCTCGAGTACAGGACTGACATGTTTGAAGTTCTGCTCAGAGGTCCAGTGTCTCTTTGAGCTTGAGTTCTGACACCACACACATAAACTGACAGCTCTTGCTGTGAACTGTGTTAGAGAAGACTGTAGATGGACATCAAATAAACTGAGCATTACAGTGTGGTACAGTATCAGTAGAGAAGGTTGTTTGGGGTTTCTTGGTAGGTTCAGGCCTGACAGAGTTAAGTTGGACATTTACATCTAATCTGACAGATGATTTGCTTCTCTGTATCTAATTTTAACTTTTCTCTTCCATCTCATCTCTTTAATCAACATCATCATCATCATCACAATCCATTGTTGTAGTCAAGACCACCTAAACTGAGACCACGTCATCACCAAGACCAGAGTGTATCGAGACTGAGACAAAACCAAGTCTTTGAGGGGTTGAGACCGAGTCGAGACAAAGTCCAGACCAGTGCAAGAGTCCCATACTGCATGAGACGATAAAATGTGGAAAATACTAATCATAGGCACTCCTCAAATTGATCTGAAAGATCCACATTTCCATAAAAAAAACACCCACAGAAAACAAAATAAGATTCTTCTTCATTCACCTCTTTTATTACTGTAAGTGTATCATTAGGAATGCCTTGATAAACATCAGCCATTAGTGTTACCATACCAACCCAAAGCAAAATTACATATTTGGTCATCACCATACACGCATCGCTACAGCGAGTTGTCCAGGACAACTATGAAACTATATTAAGTAGTGTTCAAAGGGATCTGGCCAATTGGTCTGCGCTGCCAGCATCACTACGGTCCAGGATTGCTGTTGTTAAAATGAACATAGTTCCTCGTGTGAATTTCAATAATAAGTACAATGATCCCCTTATCCCCACCAATACATTTCTGGAAGAAACTTGATACCTTAATTTGGCAGTATATTTGGAATAATAAACAACCTAGGCTAAAATACTCTACCCTGCAACGTACCACAAACACGGGAGGCTTGGCCCTCCCCAAACCTAAAGTGTATAACAGAGCCTTTCAGCTACGGGCCCTCAGAGTGTGGATGGACCCCTCCCCATCTACAGTTCCATGGAGAGAAATAGAGCAACACCTCATTGGAAGTCTAAGACTGCAAGACCTTGCCTTTGCAGGTGTGTGTCCAAAAATGTGTATGCTAGCCTATGGCCCTATTATCACCAACACATTGACCAACTTTAAACAGGTGGAGGAGCAACTACGCCACACCAATAAGTAGCATTTGAATACCCCAATATGGCACAATGTACACTTAATGTCTGGTAACAAACACTTTGCTTGCAAGCAGTGGAGTGACAGATGTATTTATACTTTAGACCAGCTATTCAATGAGAACGTATGTTGAGTTTTGAAGACCTGAGAGCTAGTTTTGAGGTCCCCAGGACATCCTTCTACTTTTATCGGCGCTTAAGATCAGCACTAAAATGTTATGGAGTGCCATGGGGAAACAGTCTTGAGGCGCACCCAGTCATTAAATGGTTTGTTGATTTTCCTGTGAGATGATTAGTGTCTTAGATTTATGCTAAACTGATGCAAGTATCCATAGGAGAACTCCCAATAGTAAATAAATGGGAACGAGAGCTGAGTCCTGAGGGGAGCGCAATTAATTGGGAGACAGTTTGGGACATTTTCCACTGTTCCAAAAACCCAAATCACCAGTATATCCACTTCAACATATGCCATAGGACATATTGGACTCCTCAGAAGAGATACATCTCTAAAGCCATTCCCACTCCCTATTGTACTTTCTGTCAACCTGAACAAACTGGAACTTTCCTGCATATGGTCTGGGAGTGTGAACAGGTGCACGAGTTTTGGAATAAAACAACGTCAATAATATCTGATGTGATAGGATGTTGAGTTCCTACTGACCCGACTGTTTTGTTACTTAATGACGACTCTAAATTACACCTGCTTGGGAGACAAAGGAACATTTGGCTAGCCGGCTCAACTGCAACCAAGAAAATAATAGCTCAGCGCTGGCTCCCCCCTCACTTGCTTTGTATAAAAAAGTGGTTGGCGTATTTTCTGGACATAGTTATGCTTGAACTCTCTACAGCAAGGATTAACAAAGCCAAATCATCAATTATCAGCCTATGGTAAAGCACAGCAGCACAAATATCAGACTTAATGACCTCAGCCCCACAAGAATTAGAGGAGAGGCAAGGTGTGGTTTCTGTTTGTTTGTTTGTTTTGTTTTCCTTGAGACCGCAGAGGGTGGGAGAGGGTTTTTGTTCTTGTTCAATTTGTGTTTCTTTGTTCTGTGCGCCATCTGACATTACCTGTCACACATTGTTGGATTTGTTTTGTATGTCTGAAGGTGCTAATAAAAAATTTAGTCGAGATCAAGACCGATCTCGAGTACTACAACACTGCCACAATCATCCCTCTTTAACCTGCTTGTTTTTTTTCTTGTTCTGGGATGCTCAATTGCTTAATATTTTCAGTAAGACCTCAGCCTGCTGGATTCAAACTCAGTGGTTGTTGCTTTAAGAGAGAAAGACAATCAATATGATTGCTGGTCAGATAACTTATCTTGTTGTATTTTGTTCTTCCTTTCCTTATTTTGCTTCTTCGTGGTCTCCTCCGCCTTCCTCTGCTTTGTCTTCTTTTCCTTTTTACTTCATCTGATGCAATTTTTCCATCTTCTACCTTTGCAATTGTGTTTCTTTTTTTCTTCTGTTAATTAATCTACTGGGATTTCAAGTTGCATAATATAAAACATGAAAAAGTCCAAAGGAAGGCGAGTCATTTTTATATATTCACTGCACCATGGGACGAAAACAAACAAATTTTATTACTGTAAAAACATACTTATATATCATTAATCATTCAATATATAATAAAAAATATGTTAAGATAAAATATATTGTATTATTATATATATTGTTGCAAATAGAGAAGTTTTAAATGATTCATTTTCAAATTAGTTAGAGGTCATGTCTGATTAATTATTAATGCAAATGATCTCTGCCACTCTCCGATAAAGGCAACAACAATACATTACATGTTGTGCTGCGAGTGGAATGATGCTATGAGCTAATCCTGTCGCTCTTTGAAGTCTAATCCAAGGCTTCTTTATGTAGTTGTAATACACACTTATGTATTAAACATGTACTTGCGCACACATGTACACAATCATCTGCTACAGCTCTGCAACTTCATCTGGACGCCTGCTGTGTATTAACATAATATATATATATATATACAAATATCATCCCACCACCTTCATGTTTTTACTCCTTTTTGTATACATAAATGTGTGAATAATGTGGTCTGATTACTCTGTAGTTTATGCAAGGACATTTAAAAAAAATAATTCTGGTTAGTTTTTGTACAAAAGAAGTAAAGTTAAAGGGGTTAAAGTTAAAACTATATGCAGAAGCACATATGAAAAAAAATCCTTCGACAGTGAGCTGTGTTCTGTATCCTAAAGGCCCGGACACACAGATCCGATAATCGGCCGCTGGACAGTATGGCAAGGTCAGTGACTCGAGTCTGTTTGGTGTGTTCCGTGCTGTCGTCCGTCCGAGGGGCCGTCGTCCTTCATTTTGGCCGATTTGACATGTATAATCGACGGGGCGGGCACTGCCGGTAGTCGGACTCAAATGACCCATCTGATTGGTAGAGTGCTAACCCGGAAACGGGGAGCGGAATGAGCGTGACTAGAGTCTCTCAAAATCTGACGAAAATCGTTTAAACTGACCTTTGTTGATCTGAAATGAAGACAAATTCAGCAACTGCATGGCCTATTTCTCGCTTAAAATGTTTTCAGAAACACGTTTCGGTGAACTAATTTAGTACAATATGAGATCGTATTCGGAACAAGCCGCCATGACAGTCTGTCTTTGAATTTCCAGCGACAATACAGATTAGCGCCGCCTGCTGTTATGGAGACGTGTTACATCTCGTCTCTTCGGTGTGTTCTGAGCCATTTTTTTGACCAACTCGGGGGAGAGTGATCAGTCCGACTGCCTTTTCTGCCGACAGTTGGCCGTCTGGTTGGTGTGTAAGCAGCTTTAGATGTATTCTAGTGAAGAGAAAGTCTTGGCATATACGCGCACATTTAAATACTTACCGTAGGAATTATTTACACTTCATCAATTGCACAACATACATGCACTCCATCTATTACTCCATCATCTTGTTTCTCACTCTATCCATCACTCTCCCTGTTTCTCTCTTTGCATATGTCCCACAAGAATACTTCTTTAACAATTCTTTCATCTCATCCATGTCAGTCATCTTCTTCTTTTTCATTCATCTGTAATCTTGGATTACATTTATATTCTTGGCTCCGAATGCTTGTCACATTGTATCTTGTTTTCTTTCTCTCATCAGCTCAGGAAGAGAAAGAGAGAAGAGTAGCCAGAGATCCCATGCTCACGTTGCATTTCTCTCACAAATGCTAAGGCTATGGATGTTAACGCAAACACACATAGAACTGTTCCAGGAAAAGAAACATGCTCCGTGCTCCCATTCACTGTTATTCCTCTCAGAAAATGTGTTAAATCTATGAGCTGTTCTAAATACATCAATCAACGTTAGACCATACAGTAGAACCTCAGTAAAGTTTAATGCATTAGGTTTTTAGTTTAAAGTTACTTAGGTCATAATATAACAGAGATGGGGACTCGAGTCTGAGACTCGGACTCGAGTCGCACAAACAGCTGACTTCAGACTTGACTCAGACTCGACCCAAAAGACTTCAGACTTGACTTGGACTCGAGCTTCGAGACTCGTCAACAACCTGTTTCCATACAATTATTGCTTTTTAAATCTAAATGTATTAATGTATTTCTATTTTCTTTTATTGGCGCATATACGGGGAAACGTATGACGAGCTGTATGTCCCCTGCCCTTTGCCATAATGTGCAACGTAATGCATGCGCCTATGTGCGCACACATATCAAAAAATGCATTGCAGATGGCGACACCAAGTCCTCCTGGAGTTGTACCTTTTGTCATTAGTTTTGCTTTCAATAACTAACAAATGCTGTGTCGGGTGGGCAAACTCAGGTGATGCGTAATTGATCCCGTGGATGATTTGTAGACTATTAAGTGAACAAGGTGTACCCGGTCCACCAAACACTGGGCCGTCTTGACTGTCTTAATTCTGCACATATTTCTGTTAGTGTAGCCCTATTTACGGATCCGTGCGCACTGTCACCTGCCGTGGAGACGCTGGCCTCACTAACCTCTCCTCCTCTGAGTCGGGTCTCCCTCGCGCTGGACTCAGTTTCACTGAGCGTACTAACACTTAGAAAATAAATGGCATTACATCAGTGAGTTCAAACTGCTTATTGTGCGTAATTTGGACTGACACTGAGATGCATGTTGTTCTGTAACTGGTGTGGCGCTGACACTTTTCTCTTGATTTCCACTTCGACATTTTTTTTAATAAAAGAGACATTACATTTAGCACATATCATCACAGGTAACAAGCTAACCATTGCAAAGTGTTGTGCTAATGCTGGGAACATGCAAATGGTATCTTTATAGTTGTATCCATATGAAGTGACAGCTACAGGACATGCTTTGAATTCTTAAGATTTAACAATACAGTGTTAGGGACAGATCAGATGGCCAGAGACTTGAGACTTGACTTGGAGTTGACTTGGACTCATGGCAAAAGACTTGAGACTTGACTTGGACTCGAGCTCAAAGACTTGAGACTTGACTTGGACTCGAGCTCAAAGACTTGAGACTTCACTTGAACTTGCCCCTCAAAGACTTGAGACTTGACTTGGACTCGAGCTCAAAGACTTGAGACTTGACTTGGACTTGCAAAAAATGACTTGTGAACATCTCTGACACACACACACACACACACACACGCACACACACACACACACACACACACACACACACACACACAGAAAATGTCTGCACTTTCACCCATTGATGAGATACAGTGATACGTTAAGTCATATGCCCCTGTCATGGCACCATGTTTGTTTACGTATGCAAATGATAAAATCAAAGCACATCTTTAAAAACAACAAGAAACAACAGCTCCGCTGCTCTGATACAAGCATTTTCTCTGTTTTGGTCCATTTCTTCTCCTCATCTCTCCAGCCCCCCAACAGTTTTTCTTATTTGCCCTTCTGTGACCCCTCTTGACCCGCCCTTCTCCATTCCATCTTTCCTCCTCACTGTCCTTTTCCACACCTCTTCCTCACTCTTCCCTATTCCTCGTTTTTCTTTCCCCCTTTCCATTTGCCATCAAGTGTGAAATGAGAGCGCGATGAGTTGACTTTGAGAGCAGAAAGGATGAGAGCGAGTGGTCTGTCACAGGAGAATGATCTTAACAGGCTTGTCCCCAAATCCCCAACCCCATCCACCCCCTACACCACTACCACCCACACACACGCACGCACGCACGCACACATCCACACAACTCGGTTGTCACAGAAAAGTCTGCAGTGACACAGTGGCCATGGACTGATTGTTTATTGATCACAGTCAAACTAATCATCCAGGTAGCTGGAGGTGGAGGAGTCATCGTTACAGTAGGCCATGCACTGACTGAAAACCCCTGATAAAGTCTGTAGTTAACAATGCACACACACACACACACACACACACACACACACACACACACAAACACCCGGCATGGATGTGTCCGTGCATGCACACACACATCAACAATTCCATTTTCAAATTGGTTTACCCTCCAAACTAAAACTCCAATACGCTCACACTAAATGATAACTAGGAAAAATAATTGGATTTCAAGAAGAAACACTTTTCTCCAAGGCTTGGCTGCGAAGCAATTTCTGAATCTATAGCAGTACTAAATATTGGTATAAAGTGCTGACATAATATGTAAAGTCATAAGAAATGGATAACGAAGGATGGCAACTAAATCCAAGGACAAGCAAATGTCAAAAAAGCCTTGTTCTATTTTCAAGCTTGCCACCTGTTGTCTGCAAAGCTAATCAATACACCTGCTTGAGGTCTCAAACTGAATTAATCAATTGTACATGAGCAGTTTACAATATTTGGCAGTTTCTAAGCTTGGCCGGTAACAACATCTGTCTCTGCCTTACACACGCACGCAGGCAGGCAGGCAGGAACTGGCGCACACACACACACACACACACACACACACACACACACACACACACAAACACACACACACACACACACAGTAAGTAACATATCACAGAGGACAGATGAATTCCTCAGCCCTGACAGAGACATGGCATTGGTGTCAAAAGGCTAATTCGCTTTTAGAGGAAAGACATAAAGAAAGAAAGGAATAAAGTAGAAAAGAGAGCCTCAGCCCAGAGCAAGAAATAAAACTGCGGGTAATTGTTGCCCTTTCATATTCGTTTTCATATTGATCTTAAAGGACTCTGCTCCATGAAATGTAATACTCCGCCCTTATGCTGTGCAAAGTATGAAATACATAAATGGTCCTTCTTCTACCATGCACTTTGAAATGTAAGGTTTTAATTTGGTATGTTAGGTGACATTAGAAATGATGTTAAATAACAGATAAAAAAGTATTAGAAATGTTCTGATACCATTTTTTGCTTCCCGATTCAGATACCGTATCGGCTGCTACCGATCCAATACCTGTGCATTTAAAATGTGTATATATTAGGTCTGTCAATCTATTAAAATATTTTTAAAAAATTATCAAAGTGAATTATACATGTCTCATAAAAAAGGGAAATATAAGTCCTATATTTAGGATGGAAATGCACAGCAAAGCATATTACTGTATGATGCAGTACCACAGTCAGGCAATATATTTAATAAAGAATGTATGTAGGCCTATTATTAATATTTTACACAAATTGACAGTAACGTCAACACTTTAACTTGAAGACCAACAGCCAACTTATACTAAAAACTGCAAACATCAGCGTAAACACAGAACACAGCAGGAGAGGAGTAAAAAGGGGAGAGAGAAGGAGAACAGCAGCACTTCAGTCTGTCTTCTTGGCATTCACAGTAGGTCAAGTAGTGCCGCCTATCCGCGATCTCCTCCAGAAACTTCCACATATCTTCCATTTTGTGAAAGACAAACTTGAATGGCTTCAAATGATGCCTCTCGTCTTCATCCATGGCTGCACACGATAAAGCTAAACACATGGTTAACGTTATATATTAAACAGTTTACATTATCTACAGAAAACCGCTATGCTGCCTTCATGTGCTAAGATCCTATTTACCATTTGTGAAGTTGGAATTATGAGTTTGTGATGTTTGTGTGTGAAGTGCTTTGTTGTCTCCGAATTTTCCACCCAAAATTATGAGTTGAGGGGGTATTTATGTGCAAATTCCAATCAGTTACTCGTATTTACCATAATTCCGATAGCTGAAAGCAGCATAAAATGCAACTTCAGAAACTAGCCATCAACGGCGAAAGTACATTTAACACAAAAAAGTAGCCCATATGTTAACATTCAGTAATTTGCGTTATTTATATTTATATATTGATAGTGGTAGCATTTTTAACGACGAACAAATGCAAGAATTATGCATTTAAACATTTTGGAGTAAAGCAAATCAGTCACCTACCTTTGCAAAGTGGCATCAAGTTGTGCTCGTCGTGCTGCAAGTTAAACCAGTAGGAGTTACATTTTTAAGTGGCATGTGGCAGGCGGAAGTGGCATGTCCTGGCATGTGCCACTTTCCTAAAGCCAAGTGGCGTGTTATTGCGAGGTTATGTGTTATCGCGAGGCTACGTCACATGCGTGTTGCGTTCAGGAAAAGAAGAAACGGTTGGGATTAGGAAAAGAAGATCGGGGTTGGGTTGGGTTTAGGAAAAAAAACGGTTGGGATTAGGAAAAGAACAACGGGGTTGGGTTTAGGAAAACAACAAACGTGGAAAGGAAACATCACTCACAGGACACAAGGTCACACGCGGGACACGATCTCCACTCTCCTGGGTGAAAGTCCGTTACGTGTGGCCAGCATAGCTCAGTCGGTAGAGTGGGCGCACATATACAGAGGTTCACGCTTCGACGCAGAATGTGCGGGGTTTGAGTCTGACCTGGGACGATTTCCTGCATGTCTTCCCCCTCTCGCTCCCCCTTTCATTGCTTTGCTATCATTAAAGGCGGAAATGCCCAAAAAATAATCTACAAAAAAAACAACAACCGTTATTTCCTGTCCTGAGCCGCTTGACAGTGGAGGTGTTCTGACAGTGGAACCTGCACCGGAAGCGATTCCAAAGTGGAGGTCTGCAGCTAGACCCCTCTCTGAAAGTTGATCTATGAAACATCAGCTGATCTTACCACAATGTTAGTTGTGAACGTCTGTTTCCTTTAAATGTCAAAATTGAAGCTGTTATGAATGAGTTCTTAAAGTGCTCAAAAAAATGGAAATTCGAACATGCCATTGCAATAGTCGGAGAACACTCCATTTCAATAGTCATAACTAATACAGTTGTACATGTCACAGTGTGGAATTGTAAAATTTGTGGTTAAACATATATAGCCAGAAAGTCCTCATTGGACATGGCTGTTTGTATCCTGCTGACCACAAAATGTGGACATGAAATATTTTCCTAAAAACAAAAAAACAATCAATGTGAAAGGGTCATTAATCCCTCAAGGGAATTCCTCTCTTCACCTTCTGACAAGGTGGGAACCCTTGGTGGAGTCGGGGGTTAAATGTTTTGTTGAGGGATATTATTTTGTAGGGGTACACGATTCAGAAAATGGCACGATTCGATTCAATATCGATTTTTAGGCTTGAGATTCGATTCAAAATCGATTTTCGATTCAAAAACAATTCTCGATTCAAAAAATGATTCACAGTATGTAAATGTATTTCAAATACATTTAATTCAAGTATAAAATAAAACTGTAAATAAAAAGACCTTTTCGTTCAGAGTTCGGTGGGAGTTTAGAGCATTGAGTGTTGAGGTACTTTAGTTTGTTGTTCGTCCACGTCTTTAATGTTTATCTCTGGGTGATGGCGTACCATTTGAGTTCTCAAGTTTGTGGTGTTTCCAAAATACTTAACTTTCACTTTGCAAAGCCTGCATATAGCATGATTCCTATCAAGATACATCTTGCTGGTGTTCTGTATACTACTTTCCCTTTTGCAGCATGTGTTTAAAAGGACAAACCATTGTATCTTGAGTTTCACAACATCACTGGAGAACCAATGACAGCAGTCACAGAAAAAGACAAAGGTAGAAATTCAAAACAAATTGCTGCCATCATTATTCTAGACGACATCAGTTTTTAAATAAAACCTACATTTTTATACCAAAGAATCTATTTTCGCTGTCAACTGTCAACCTCTCGACTCTATTTAGCGAGCTGGATTAAAAATACTTTACATGTCTTTTGCTTCCTTTCAGCCTGTCTCTGCTCACTTTCCTTCACTCAGTCCCCTTTTGATTTTGGCAGGACTTTGATAATGTGAATAATCAGATGAGCTGGGCCTGTGAGCCAGCCTTAAAATCTGGCTATGCCAATTCAGCCAGTAAATCATTTTAACATGGCTGTGAAGAGGGACAACTCTGCAGTAAAGTCTGCTTATATTACAGACTGGAGCACTCGATCTGAAGAACATACAGGTAAAGAAATGAGATAGGATTGCATTATGAGTTTGAAATATTATAATTAAATTATATTATGAATAGGAGAGGGACACATGCAGCCAGTTTGACATTCTGGTAGACAATCTGGTATACTACAATGCTTTTTGTCAACAAACATATTGTGTAGTCAACATCTGTGTAGTTTATCTTAAGGAAGCTTAGAGACCTCATAAATCTGCTCCTGCATCCTTAAACTTTTAGAATACCTAGCATTGGACATATCTGGCATGGTACCAACCGTTTTGGCTTTTTTTCAGAGTTAATCAACCAGTCCTTTAATTTTCACATCTGTTAGCTGTTTAACCTGTGTGCACCTACTGCTGTTTATATTTGTCTCAGTAAGAAACACCTGCACCACAGTTCCTTTTAAAATTGTCAAGATGTGACAATGATGGATATGTGCAGCGGTCTTCAGATGAGTCTGGGTGATCGGATAACGTTTTTATATCAGGACTTCAAATACTATTCTCAATATGATGGATTAACAGCAATAAAACATTTATATTACAGAGATGTTAACAAGTCATTTTTTGCAAGTCCAAGTCAAGTCTCAAGTCTTTGAGCTCGAGTCCAAGTCAAGTCTCAAGTCTTTGAGGGGCAAGTTCAAGTCAAGTCTCAAGTCTTTGAGGGGCAAGTTCAAGTCAAGTTTCAAGTCTTTTGCCATGAGTCCAAGTCAAGTCCAAGTCAAGTCTCAAGTCTCTGGCCATCTGATCTGTCCCTAACACTGTATTGTTAAATCTTAAGAATTCAAAGCATGTCCTGTAGCTGTCACATCATATGGATACAACTATAAAGATACTATTTGCATGTTCCCAGCATTAGCACAACACTTTGCAATGGTTAGCTTGTTACCTGTGATGATATGTGCTAAATGTAATGTCTCTTTTACTCAAAAAAATGTCGAAGTGGAAATCAAGAGAAAAGTGGCAGCGCCACACCAGTTACAGAACAACATGCATCTCAGTGTCAGTCCAAATTACGCACAATAAGCAGTTTGAACTCACTGATGTAATGCCATTTATTTTCTAAGTGTTAGTACGCTCAGTGAAACTGAGTCCAGCGCGAGGGAGATCCGACTCAAAGGAGGAGAGGTTAGTGAGGCCAGCGTCTCCACGGCAGGTGACAGTGCGCACAGATCCGCTGCGCCACGCATGGATGAAATAATGAAATAGTAAATAGGGCTACAGTAACAGAAATATGTGCAGAATTAAGACAGTCAAGACGGCCCAGTGTTTGGTGGACCGGGTACATCTTGTTCACTTAATAGTCTACAAATCATCCACGGGATCAATTACGCATCACCTGAGTTTGCCCACCCGACACAGCGTTTGTTCCTGGGGAGATGGATCTGTGCGTCCCGCCTCCTGTGCGCCGTGGATTTCTTAGCCTCAGCGACTACTAACTATAAAGATACTATTTGCCTGTTCCCAGCATTAGCACAACACTTTGCGATGGTTAGCTTGTTACCTGTGACGATATATGCTAATGTAACGTCTCTTTCACATTAGCGTGTGAGTGACTGACCTATTTGGATGTGTTTTGAGACGCCTGATGAAGTCCGACGTTGTTGATCCAGCATCATTTATCTTGGTGCCACACACCTTGCATGTAGCTGCTCGCTTACTGCCACTCAGGGTATGAAGTTAACTTTTTTGACCACCAGCCACAGGGACTTTTTACCAGCCAGTTTTTTTTTTGTGTCATGAAGGTGAAAAACAGGAATTGCTGTGTCTCTATGATCCTATCCTGTCCTATTGATGGTAGCCTACTCATGGACATTGCGCCGTCATCACGTGCTGTAGTAGGGGGGCCCGCCTTGATAATCCTGCATAGGGGCCCGGTGTTGGCTCGTTACGCCACTGCATATAAGAGATGAGATGACTGACAAAATCAGGAGTAGCCTACGCCACCACAACAACAACAAAACACTGGTGAATGCGCACCATAACACAATAATTTTTTTTGTATAGTTCTTAAAAATAAAAAAAGGAATAAAAAGGAAACTTGTTTTCGGGAGAATAATAATTATTACTATTAATTCATTACTCTGGGCTGAGATTTCCTAGGAACCTTACCAAAAAGGCTCAGGATGCTGCAAATGTTGGTAAAATATGAAAAAAGCTGGTGGATTTAAGACACAAAATAAGAATGTATTGAATGAATCAAATATGAACATATCTGTCATTGTCAGTGGCTTGTTGATCTTTACATTGTTAGTTAATTTCCTATCCTGGCCTGGGACACACATTCATACGGTTTAATAAAGTACTTATTGGACTCATAGACTATATACAGTCTATGATTGGACTTTAACTTATCATTACACTTACAATAACGAGAGTAGCTGTCCTCAATTTAGGTCATCCTGTAGGTCTCATCTGCGTTTTTTCCTGCATCCACCGTGTGCGTTTGTGTGTGATTGTGCGTGTGTCTGTGCGTGTGTTTGCGTGTGATTGTGTGTGTGTGTGTGTGTGTGTGTGTGTGTTTGTGTGTGATTGTGTGTGCGTGTCAGTCGCGGGGGAAACGGAGCAGCCTTGCCCTCTGCAGAGAGCCGACAGTATTGAAACAGCAGCAGCTTCAGTGACAGCGTACATTGATGTTAAAATGTATACATGTTGGCAGGACGGTCTGAAATGTTTTGCACGGTCTTTCGCTGTACGTTTTGTTGGTAAATGTGAGATGTTTGAGTCACAGACACATCTCGTCTTCATATCAGAAACTAGGAAATTAACTTTACCCGTTCTCACTCCCGCTTGGTCAGTGGCTGCACGTGGGACTGCTGGGATTGTGTGAGTATTGAAAATGCGATATGGGGCCCCGGCTGTCAATCAATGTCTTCCAGTGATGCGGGCCCCTGATTGGACCAGGCCCGTAAGCAACCGCGTACCCTGCTTACTGATCATCACTCAATTCTCATTGGCTACCCGCCAACGTGGCAGGTAGATTGACAGTTTCACCCAATTTCATGCCCTGCTGCCACTGTTTACCAAGTTATTGAAAGCAAAACTAATGACAAAAGGTACAACTCCAGGAGGACTTGGTGTCGCCATCTGCAATGCATTTTTTGATATGTGCGCGCACATAGGCGCATGCATTACGTTGCACATTATGGCAAAGGGCAGGGGACATACAGCTCGTCCTACGTTTCCCCGTATATGCGCCAATAAAAGAAAATAGAAATACATTCATACATTTAGATTTAAAAAGCAATAATTGTATGAAAACAGGTTGTTGACGAGTCTCGAAGCTCAAGTCCGAGTCAAGTCTGAAGTCTTTTGGGTCGAGTCCGAGTCAAGTCTGAAGTCAGCTGTTTGTGCGACTTAAGTGCGACTCGAGTCCGAGTCTCAGACTCGAGTCCCCATCTCTGGTGTGTGTGTGTGTGTGTGTGTGTGTGTGTGTGTGTGTGTGTGTGTGTGTGTGTGTGTGCGCGCGCGCACGTGCGTGCATGTGTGTGTGTGTGTGTGTGTGTGTGTATCTGTCTTTGAAATATCTGATCTAACCGTTCATCCAATCTACTTCACACTTGGTTTCCTGGGTACCCAGGTTCCTGGTTTGGAATTTGGAGCAGTTTTTACTGTAGGTTAAAAAAAAAGCATTCACCTAGTCTAAATATTATACGATACCTAATATATAAAGTCTAGCACCAATTATATTCAAATACTGCTTGCACATTAAAGTGCCCATATTATGAAAAAATCACTTTTTCTGGGATTTGGGGTGTTATTTTGTGTCTCTGGTGCTTCCACACACATACAAACTTTGAAAAAAATCCATCCATGCTGTTTAGAGTGAGATACAGTTTCTGAATGTGTCCTGCCTTCAGTCTCTGGGTGAGCTGTTCAAAATCGGCACGAGCAGGCTAACCGCAACCTTTAGCTCGTAGGTTATGCTAACGCTAGCATGCTAACGCTAGCATGCTAACGCTAGCATGCTAACGCTAGCATGCTAACGCTAGCATGCTACCTCATTCTCAATAGCAAAGCACTGCTACAACACACACAAGTTCACCATAATCTACAAAAGAACTACTTGCATGTGCGCCTTCATTTAGAAGTCTCCCAGCTAATCCTGCCTTGTAACTGACCGAAGTTGTAGAAACAGCCTTTCTTTTACTGTCTATGAAGCTAGCTAGCTGACATGATCTACATCTGAGCTACTGCACATGTGCAAGTGCAATCAAAGATAGTACAGAAGAAGAAGAAGAAAAGAGGTCTCACTCTGTATCTAAAACAGAGACCAGCTGAAAAGAGGATCTGCAGCAGTGAGAGAGAGCACTGCAGTACAACTAAAATATGGTGTTTTTTGAAAATTAAACCATGTAAACCTATTCTGGTACAACCTTAAAATACAATTATGAACCTGAAAATGAGCATAATATGGCTGCTTTAAGTTATCAATGATGCCACACTTTTACTTGTAATTAAGTAGGTCATGGTATTGCTGCCTTTGCTTAAGGATCTGAATATCCTTATTCACTACAGCCTTTGTCATACTCACATAACTGGGAGCTGCCTAGTCTTCTCTTGTTGGCCACTTAGACATTTGGGGTCAAATACATTGATCAAGGGCATTTCTATTGAAGTTGGAGCTGTATTTGAATACTACTCATTTCCTGAACTTGTCCAGAATTCAGATGAGCATTACTCCAGTAACATGCCTATTTTTTAACCTTTTCAGTACACTCTGTTTGCATAAATAACTTTGCTTTGCTGGATAGCTTAAAAATGTGAAGGCCAGTATCTACAGAGGGAGGAGTTCCTTTAACTCACAAAATCAAAAAAATCTAAATTGTGTACTCTCCCTGGAGCTTCAATTACACATTTAACCAAATACTTCAACTATAGAGTCAAAACCTTTGCTTATTAGAAATGCAGACTGGATTGTATTGATAAGGAAACTGCAGTTTCAGCATGTTCAACAAAGAGCTGCTGAACTCAAACTTATAAACTTATCATATCACACATTTATCTTATTCAGGTAACAAGATAAATTAATTATAATACCATGTAATTCCTTGTTGTTTTTAATCTCTAGTGGCCTGTTTTAATGTCCATAATTGATATTGCATGCATAATAAATAACATCTGTGGCTGCAGTGGATCTGTTCTTACATTCAAGCTTTATTCTATTAAATACATCCTCCTTATTTACAGCATACGCGACTCAGATATATACAGTGGCACTCATAAGTTTATGAACCCATGCTAAAGTTGACTAAAAAGAGGAATAAAAAAATCTTCTTTTGGAAATTGATCTTAACGCCTTAATTAAAAAAAATGAGGAAAAATCCAACCTTTAAGGACACCAATTTTCTTTGTGAATAATAATGTATCGTAAATAAATAAATGTTCTTCCTTAAAATACAGGGGGCATAAGTAAGTACACCCCAATCAAAATCATCTCTCAATACAAATCAAACCAGCTATTAACTGAAATAAAACCATGCCAATCTCTAGGTATGGTGAAGGGTATGTGATGATGTGGGGCTATTTTAATTCCAAAGGCCAAGGGAACTTTATCAGGATGCATAGTATCCTGGATCCATGAAATAACTGGCCTTTAAAAATAAAAATCTGCCTGCCTCTATGGGAATTTAACATAGGGGTGTACTTACTTATGCCCCCTGTATTTTAAGGAAGAACATTTATTTATTTATTATTATTATTATTATTCATTCACAAAGAAAATTGGTGTCCTTAAAGATTGGATTTTTCCTCATTTTTTTAATTAGGGTATTAAGATCAATTTCCAAAAGATGATTTTTTTATTCCTCTTTTTAGTCAACTTTAGCATGGGTTCATAAACTTATGAGTGTCACTGTATATACTACACATACTGATTCTACGTGTATTGACAGTGAAAGTAATACATTTAATTTTACCTTCTAAAACATTTTCCCTCGTCTTTTATCCCAACATAGAAGGGTGAGGCATTTGAAAGCTGCTTTCGTGTTTGGACATGGTGACACACAGAAAGCAGAATGGTGTTGTCTCATCTTAAGCTGCTTCCTTTATTTTGTAAGAGATTTTTTTCTTATTTATTTATGGATAAAGTCAGAGATGAGATAGAGAGGAAGGGGCAATGGGAGCAAGAGAGAGTGCATAGCATTTGTGTGTGTCTGCAATTTCCCCCCAAAAAACAGGAGAGAGACTGTGCCAAGCTTCAAACGACATGGTCTGTTCTTTGTTCTGTGCCACAGTGTTTGCACTGGAAGCTTTTTATGAAAAGTCTCCCACTCTGTGCCTCCATCCACTTAGATTTATTTCAGGATAGACTGACGGCACTCCACTTGATCAAGGGATCAAACCGAAACAGAACAAATCAAAGAAATTCGAAATTCTGCTATTTTAGAGGAGTATTAACTTCAAACTACGTCATCCACAAATGCCACTTTACTTTTCGCACACCTCCGGATGGACGTGCGAGAAATCAAAGCTGGGTTTTCTTTGTTGAGAGATAGACACAGACAATAAGACAGAGATGCAGAAAGGGACGGCGATGAGGAGGGGCACTGCTGCTGCTTCCCTCAGCCAATGCTTTTAGTGAGTGTGCTATAATTTTCTAAAACAGGAAGAGTGACTGCATCAAGCTATAAACATCAGGACCTGCTCTTTGATCTATATATTTTCATGAAAAGACTTCATCTGTGCCTTAAGAGTTTCCAATTTGCCTTCTGCCTTTAATTTAAGAACATTTAAATGAATAGAAATAGCTTCAGATTCAGCCTTAGCACACAATTACATGTTACGCTGTGCAATTAGAAATGTGCTCATTTGCATATTTGCCTGAGGCAACAAAATTAAGAGCACCTGAATGTGTTGACCACAAAAGGTTCAGAGAACAGGATTTTCAGATCAGGGTTAAGATAAGGACTGACACAAAGGGATGGCTGATGGTGGAATAGAACTCACTTCTTTACGGTCTCATAAAGAAGACCAGGGAGTAATGGAGATTTATTTACAATCTGTAAACTTGCCCATTATTGGACTTTGTTTTACAGTGCAAAGAAAGACATCACTGCATGCCAATGAAGTTCATCTCACTGTGGCTAATGAGCAGAGCAGGGCTTATCTGCATATCATATCAAGCAATACTGCTCCAAATATATTAAGATATCCAAGAGATATACAGTATTACTGCAAGCCACAGTGTCTGAAAACTGCCACCATAATCCCTGTACCCAAAACCTCAGCCATCACAAGCCTGAATGATTACCGGCTTGTGGCTCTCACGCCAGTGATCATGAAATGCTTTGAGAGACTGGTACTGCCCCACATTAAGGCCTGCATCCCTCCTGACCTCGATCAACACCAATTTACATACGGGACCAACAGATCCACTGATGACGCCGTCTCCATAGCACTGCACAAAGTCCTCACACACCTGGAAACCCCCAACAGTTATGTTAGGATGCAATTCATTGACTACAGCTCTGCATTCAACTCCATCAACCCAGACAAA
This sequence comes from Sander lucioperca, assembly GCF_008315115.2. Taxonomy (NCBI): domain Eukaryota; kingdom Metazoa; phylum Chordata; class Actinopteri; order Perciformes; family Percidae; genus Sander; species Sander lucioperca. The sequence goes on from NC_050174.1 coordinate 9,008,423, forward strand.
TTGATCAACAAACTACAAACACTGGGTCTGGGAGACCTTCTCTGCCAATGGATTAAAGACTTCCTCACCAATAGACCCCAGTGCGTCAGGATCAGCTATCACACCTCCTCTAGCATTATTCTCAAGACCGGCGTCCCCCAGGGCTGCATCCTCAGTCCAGCCCTCTACTTGCTCTTCGCCCATGACTGCACCCCCTCCCACAACTCCAACACCCTCATCAAATTTGCAGATGACACAACCATAGTGGGACTCATATCAGACAACAACGAAATAGCCTACAGGAAAGAGGTCCAGACCCTGTCAGCTTGGTGCAAGGACGACCTCAACCTCAACACCAAGAAAACAAAAGAAATAATAATTGACTACAGAAGGAACAAAACAAACCACAACAGACTGTGTATCAACGGGGAGGAGGTGGAGAGGGTGGCAAGCTTTAAGTTCCTGGGAGTGCACATAGCCGAGGATCTAACCTGGAGCCAGAACACCTCCCACACCATTAAAAAATCCCAGCAGAGATTAAATCTGGAACCTAGGATCTTTCTGCTAGGTCTTTATCCAGAGGGACGTAGAATAAAGCTTCATGAAAAAAATGTTTATAAACATGTGTTCTCTACTAGCAAAAAGGACAATAGCCTTATCATGGAAAAACTTTGGTAAACCTGTATCGCTGTGTGGTTTAGGGAACTAAATTCTTGTTTACCTCTGGAAAAAAAATCTTACACTCTTAAGGGCAGACAGGAGGTATTTCAAAATGTATGGGGTCGTTTCATCAATTATATGAAGGACAATGATTTGTTGCGCCTGATAGACGGGCCTGGAACAGTATAGGTGCACCCTCTGCATGACCCAGTTTTTTCCTCTTTTCCTGTTATCTGGACTATATGCTAATGTAGCTTATCTTCTATGCTAATGACCCATGATTATGTGCCTTCACTGGGGAGGCCCACTGACCGCCATGTTGATGTTGTTTTTTTAAGTTTCATCTTATTGGTATGGTTGTATGGAGCAAGTGTGTATAGTGTGAAAAATATGTTCTGACGGAGTATGTTTGTACACTTCTGTACCATTTTACACACTTCTCTGCTGTTATTTGTTCTTGTATGTCTTTTTTATAAAATGAAAATCTAATAAAGATATCGTTAAAAAAAAAAAAAATCCCAGCAGAAGATGTTCTTCCTGAGGACCCTGAAACGCAATGGGCTCCCTCAGGAACTTCTGACAAGCTTCTACCGCTGTACAATTGAGAGCACCTGTGGGCACTCCAGCTGCACAGCAGCAGAAAGAAAGGACCTGCAGTGGGTTGTCAAAAAGGCTGAGAGGATCATTGGCTCCCCCCTACCAAACCTGAGTGAAATATACTCAAGCCGTCTTCTCACACGGGCCACAGACACCTCAGACCCCGGACACTCCCTGTTCACTACCCTACCCTCAGGCAGACTGAGAACTCCCAGCACATGCACAAATAGACTCCAAGAAAAGCTTCTTCCCCAGAGCTGTGAACATATTACAGAAATCATACACACATCCATCCCTTGCCCCTCTCAGTGCAATCGGACTTTGTGCAATAACTGCTGTGTTTACTGTTTTCTAGCTATTTATTGAGAACATGGAATGAATGTGTATGTGCGAGATGTGCTTGGGTGAGAATGTGCTGGTGTATATATATATATATATATATACACACACACACACACACTCACCTTGAAGATTATTAGGAACACCCTACTAATAGCGTGTTTGACCCCCTTTCGCCTTCAGAACTGCCTTAATTCTTCGTGGCATTGATTCAACAAGGTGCTGGAGGCATTCTCTAGAAATGTTGGCCCATATCGATAGGATAGCATCTTGCAGTTGATGGAGACTTGTGGGATGCACATCCAGGGCACGAAGCTCCCGTTCCACCACATCCCAAAGATGTTCTATTGGGTTGATATCTGGTGACTGTGGGGGCCATTTTAGTACGGTGAACTCATTGTCATGTTCAAGAAACCAATTTGAAATGATTTGAGCTTTGTGACATGGTGCATTATCCTGCTGGAAGTAGCCATCAGAGGATGGGTACATGGTGGTCATAAAGGGATGGACATGGTCAGTAACAATGCTCAGGTAGGCTGTGGCATTTAAACGATGCCCAATTGGTACTAAGG